>NC_034189.2:31968533-32021033 GCF_002021735.2 Oncorhynchus kisutch
GTAGGTGATGGCTTTGCTATTGTTTGGGAATCGCTACGTTTTAGGTGGTTGTAGAATTTAACAGCTTTTTTCTGGATTTTGATCGTTAGCGGGTATTATCTGGTGTTTTACGTTATACACAGAGGATATTTTTGTAGAATTCTGCCTGCGGAGTCTCAATTTAGTGTTTGTCCCATTTTGTGAATAATGTTTTGGTGAGCGGACCCCAGACCTCACAACCATAAAGGGCAATGGGTTCTATAACTGATTTAAGTATTTTCAGCCGGATCCTAATTGTTATGTCAAATGTTATGTTCCTTTTGATGGCACAGAAGGCCCTTCTTGCCTTGTCTCTCAGATCGTTCACAGCTTTGTGGAAGTTAACTGTGGCGCTGATGTTTAGCCTGAGGTATGTATAGTTTTGTGTGTGCTCTAGGGCAATGGTGTCTAGATGGAAATTGTATTTGTGGTCCTGGCAACTGGACCTTTTTTGGAACACCATTATTTTTGTCTTACTGAGATTTACTGTCAGGGCCCAGGTCTGACATAATCTGTGCAGAAGACCTAAGTGCTGCTGTAGGCCCTCCTTGGCTGAGGACAGAAGCACCAGATCATCAGCAAACAGTAGACATTTGACTTCAGATTCTAGTAGGGTGAGGCCGGGTGTTGCAGACTATTTTAGTGCCCTCACTAATTCGTTGATATATATGTTGAAGAGGGCTAAAGCTGCGTCCCTGTCTCACCCCCCTGCCCTGTGGAAAGAAATGTGTGTGTTTTTTGCCAATTTTAACCACATACTTGTTGTTTGTGTACATGGATTTTATAATGTCGTAAGTTTTCCCCCCAACACCAATTTCCATCAATTTGTATAGCAGGCCCTAAGCCAAATTGCGTCGAAAGCTTTTTATTAAATCAACAAAGCATGAGAAGATGTTGCTTTTGTTTTGGTTTGTTTGTTTGTCAATTAGGGTGTGCAGGGTAAATACGTGGTCTGTCGTACAGTAATTTTGTAAAAAGCCAATTTGACATTTGCTCAGTACATTGTTTTCTCTGAGAAAATGTACGACTCTACTGTTAATGATAATGCAGAGGATTTTCCAAAGGTTGCAATTGAGGCATATCCCACAGTATTTATTGGGGTCAAATGTGTCTCCACTTTTGTGGATTGGGTTGATCAGTCCTTGGTTCCAAATATTAGGGAATATGCCAGAGGATGATGTTGAAGAGATTAAGTATAGACAATTAGAATTTGTTGTCTGTATATTTTATCATTTCATTGAGGATACCATCAACACCATAGACCTTTTTGGTTTGGAAGATTTGTCATGTAGTTCATTCAAAGTAATTGGAGAATCCAGTGGGTTCTGGAAGTCTTTAATAGCTGATTCTAAGATTTGTATTTGACCATGTACAGTGGGGCAAAAAAGTATTTAGTCAGCCACTAATTGTGCAAGTTCTCCCACTTAAAAAGATGAGAGAGGCCTGTAATGTTCATAGGTACACTTCAACTATGACAGACAAAATGAGAAAAAAAAATCCAGAAAATCACGATGTAGGATTTTTAATACATTTATTTGCAAATTATGGTGGAAAATAAGTATTTGGTCACCTACAAACAATCAAGATTTCTGGCTCTCACATACCTGTAACTTCTTCTTTAAGAGGCTCCTCTGTCCTCCAAATCCCAGAACCACTTGGGGGGACCTAGTGAATGACCTGCAGAGAGCTGGGACCAAAGTAACAAAGCCTACCATCAGTAACACACTACGCCGCCAGGGACTCAAATCCTGCAGTGCCAGACGTGTCCCCCTGCTTAAGCCAGTACATGTCCAGGCCCGTCTGAAGTTTGCTAGAGAGCATTTGGATGATCCAGAAGAAGATTGGGAGAATGTCATATGGTCAGATGAAACCAAAATATAACTTTTTGGTAAAAACTCAACTCGTCGTGTTTGGAGGACAAAGAATGCTGAGTTGCATCCAAAGAACACCATACCTACTGTGAAGCATGGGGGTGGAAACATCATGCTTTGGGGCTGTTTTTCTGCAAAGGGACCAGGACGACTGATCCGTGTAAAGGAAAGAATGAATGGGGCCATGTATCGTGAGATTTTGAGTGAAAACCTCCTTCCATCAGCAAGGGCATAAATAATAGATACACTTTTGTTGTTGACCAAATACTTATTTTCCACCATAATTTGCAAATAAATTCATTAACAATCCTACAATGTGATTTTCTGGATTTTTTTTCTTCTCATTTTGTCTGTCATAGTTGAAGTGTGCCTATGATGAAAATGACAGGCCTCTCTCATCTTTTTAAGTGGGAGAACTTGCACAATTGGTAGCTGACTAAATACTTTTTTGCCCCACTGTATATGTTTTTGATATTTGTTCTTTGTTATAGGGCCAAAAAGATTAGAGAAGTGGTTTACCCATAGATCTCCATTTGGATAGATAACTCTTCGTGTTGTTGTTTGTTTAGTGTTTTCCAATTTTCCCTGAAGTGGTTAGAGTCTGTGGATTCTTCAATTATAATGAGCTGATTTTTGATGTGCTGTTAATTCTTTTTCCGTAGTGTATTTCTGTATTGTTTTAGTGAATCACCATAGTGAAGATGTAGGCTCAGGTTTTCTGGCTCATTTGTTTTTGGTTGGATAGGTTTCTCAATTTCTTTCGTAGGTTGTTGCATTCTTCATCAAACCATTTGTCATTGTTGTTAATGAATTTTATTTTGTTTTCTGTTTGACATTTTTTAGATTTGATAGGGAAGCTGAGAGGTCAAATATACTGTTTAAATATTCTACTGGCAAGTTTACACCTTCACTATTATAGTGAAACATTTTGTCCAATAATTTGTTTAAAAGGGATTGAATTTGTTGTTGCCTAATTGTTTTCTGGTGGTTTCCACATTACTTCCATCTATTGCATTTTTTTATATTATTCAGTTCCTTTGGATTTGATGCCTCATGATTGGGTATTGCTCTGTCCAAGTAGACTGTGAATTTGCTGTGATCTGAAAGGGGTGTCAGTGGGCTGACTGTGAACGCTCTGAGAGACTCTGGGTTGAGGTCAGTGATAAAGTAGTCTACAGTATTAATGCCAAGAGATTAGCTATAGGTGTATGTACAGTAGGAGTCTCCTCAAAGCCTACCACTGACAATGTATATACCCAGCTTGCGACAGAGCATGTTTGGTTATGTAGTCGTCATTGTGCCTAAGGGTGCATATGGGGGAGGGAATGCTGTCACCTTCAAGTAGGTGTTTGTCCCCTTGTGTACTGAGGGTGTCAGGTTCTTTTCCAGTTCTGGCATTTAGGTCGCCACAGAATAGCACATTTCCCTGGGCCTGGAAATTATTGATTTCCCCCTCCAGGATGGAGAAACTGTCTTCATTATAACATGGGGAGTGTAGTTGGGGGATATAGGTAGCACACAGGAGGACATTTTTCTCTGTTGAGATTATTTCCTTTCGAATTTCTAGCCAAATGTAAAATGTTCCTGTTTTGAATAATTGAATAGAGTAAGTTAGGTCTACTCTATACCAAATTAGCATACCCCCTGAGTCCCTTCCCTGTTTCACACCTGGTAGTTTGGTGGATGGGACTACCAGCTCTCTATAACCTAGAGAGCAACCAGTGGGTCCATCACTGTTTCTTGTCTGTTTCTTGACAATGTCTGTATTTCCTATTTCTTTGGTGAAGTCCAGGTTCCTGCTCTTTAGGCCAAAGGCAGATGGCCTCAAGCCTTGTATATTCCAGGATGAGATAGTGAAGGCTTTTTGTTCCAAAAAGTGTCCAATGTTGTTAGTTGTGTGGTTTGTCTTCAGACCAGTAAGTGTGAGCAGAGCCTGATTAGCATTTGGTACATGCTATTGGCTTGGGCAAGTGTAAGAGTGGGGGTTGGAGCTATTTGCCTGCTCACGTCCTGGGCGTATGTGTCACTTTCATGTTGAGGCTCTCTTTGCGGGAGTGGGGGGAATGGGGTTGGCAGGATGGGCATAGGCCTGATCTGAGGGTACCTAAATGGAGTGTGGGCATGGTTGGCTTTGGGGGGTGTTGATTGGTTGGGGTGGGGGTGTGGATGTGGCTGGTGATGCTGTGGTCTGGATGTAGGTCCTCTTGGCGTGGGTCCTCTATGTGTGGGGAGGGGGTGGTCTCGCTGGTCTGGGTGGGGTGTCTGTTGATCTGTGTGAGGTGTTGGGGCTGCGGTTGTTGGCAATGTCCTTTAGGTTCCGGGCGAAAGTGGGCACTGCTGCCTTGCATAGGTGGACCTGGTTGTAAAGACTGTTCAACTACAGGGTGGAGTGACGGGCCAGGTAGACATTTGGTTTTGAGGCACAGTCACAGGAAATACTTGCATTTACCTGCTGTATGGAAGCAGGGTGGAAGTCTTTTCGTGATAGCAGAGTGGAGATAACCACAGGGTGGAGATAACCTCTGAAGTGTGTTCACCTGCTGTTCAAGCTCCACCTGCCTTACCTCTATCTGGGTGAATGTATCCTTCAATACAATGATTGTGTAGTGCTCGGTGCTGGGACGTAGACTTTCCGCTTGGGGTTGCTTGTCTGTGGGGTTGTATAATGAAGAGGTCTAGGCTGACACGCTCAGGGTGGGGGTATCTTTCTCAAGAGAGAGCTTATCCTGCTGAGCTAGCTCTTTGATTATGTGAAAGTCCAGCTGAAACTGTTTGGGGTTGCCCTGTACTGTTCCAGAATTGTACAGGTTGACATTGGCTGACTCAGAGTCCTCTTTGTCTAGTATCCTGAGTTTCCACCCTTAACAGAGGGTTTGTGTGTTAATATAGCACTGCTCCATGCCAGGGGATTGTCTGTGTGGAAGATTAAGTTGCTTATGTTCCCATTTGTATAATAGTGAGCAAAAAGTGTCTCTTGATTTTCCACAAGTAGCTTATTCTTTTACTCTTTTCGTGACTTCTCATTTTTTACATCCATAGGGTACTGTATTGTAAAGACCTCTGGACAGCGGGAGGGGGCTTCAAGGCCTCCTTGTTTGGGTGGGGTAGACTGTGAAACTCTCCTACCATTGTTGTTGCTCAAGGGCTTTGACACCACTCACTTCATACCTCAGTGCAAACTGAATTTGCCCTCAGATATGTTAAGTCTGTTAGCCTTAACTTAGCATTCAGTCCTTATAAATACAAATATATAATTGTAATGTATTTTTCTTCTTGGCTTTAATAGTAGCTTCAGACTAAACATTACTCACTCAGTTCAAGGTTAGATGGTGTTTTCAGGTTTCTGTTGTTTGTTTACCAGAGCATTTGCTGTATAGCTTGGAAATAAGAATCTTTGGTAGTAGGAATCCTTCCAGGTAATTTTGTCCAAAATCAGGCTGTAGGTTTGGAGTTTTGATTTTGAGTGAAGGTTACGTTGTAGACGGTAGTATCTTGTGTATATCTTTGCCAAGAAATCCACGTTTTTCAAACTCTAAATCTCTCTCTCGCTCTCTTTCTTTTTCTCTCTCTCTCTCTCTCAATCCCTCTCTCTCTGCCTTCTCTTAACGAGATTAGAATACACACAGCTGTTCTGGGATCAGTGAAACAGGAACACAGAGGACTCTGTGTACTGGTCTCAGAGAAGTTTAACATAGACAGCAAAGTCAGAAGGGGGCAATATTTTGTCTACCTGTCTTGTGACTCAGAATCCCATTGTCCATGTGTTTGGTTGTTTGGCGTTTACAATTGAGCAGCCATATTTACTGCTATAAATGGTCATCTCGACTCTTAATGTTGCCTTCGCCATGCTTTCTGCTGACGCCCAGTCCCATATCACAACGCGCTAATGTTACCATGAGGATGAGGCCTGTCACACACTAATAGTAGTGTGTCAATTGTCAGCTGCAGTGTTTGCAACCGTGATGGTGTTCCTACTGTACACACACACACACACACACACACACACGCACACGCACACGCACACACACACACACACACACACACACACACACACACACACACACACACACACACACACACACACACACACACACACACACACACACACACACACACACACACACACACACACGCACATGTTTTACTACCGTTATGGGGACCAAACAATTCATTCCCATTCAAAGTCATATTTTCCCCAATACCTAACCTTGAACCTAACCCTAACCCATAACCCTAACCTTAATCCCAAACTCCTAACCCTAACCCTAAACCTAACCGTAACTCATAAACCTAACCACTAACCCTAACCATAATGGTAACCCTTAATTAACCTAACCCCTAAGCCTAAAATATACTTTCCCTTGTGGGGACCTGGAAAATGTCCCCACTTGTTGGAATGTTCCTTGTTTTACTATCTTTCTGAGATCTTCTTGTCCCCACAAGGACAGTAAAACCAAACACGCACACACAACACCTAAGCAGGACACTGAGACGGACGTGTCGAACATGTGACATGACAGAGGCACGCATGCATGCACCGTAGTACACAAATGTGGATAGACAGGCATAAAAAAACACATGTGGACATATATGAGGTTGCACACATACAGTTCAAGTAACAGGTCACTCAACAGTATACAAACAATAACTAATGTCACATTTTGTAATATGAGCGTTGGGATTGGTAGCAAGACTTGTCCGTGCCAGTACTTGTCTTAGCTTAGGCACCTTTTCAGATTGAATACAATACAGAGACAAGAGCACCATATCCATTCATATTGGATAACTGTAATAGATAATCATTGATTGACAAGGCATGGATAAATTGTGAGTTTGAAAGAAAATACCCTGGTCCCCTATTGGGGGAGGTCTATTGGTGTGACCAATAGACCTCCTTCATGCATTTTGAAAAACATACTTAACCCTCTAAATCCTAATGTGTCCTTGTACCTCCCTATATCACCCATCCCTATCAATCATCTCACTCAATGTTTCATTTTCAATGTATGACTAATACGCACAGAGCAATATAGAAGAATCCCCATAAATACTGTATGTACAGTATTTGTTAGCGATACTAGCTATCTTAATCCATTGCCACTCAAAAGTGAAACGCCCCTTCTCCCTCTGAAGACAGTTCTACTTTCCCATTCAGCTCAGGTCAGAGGTTGGATCATCTTTTAAAGGCGGAAAGGCGTCCCCTCAGAATAGTATCTCTGTTACAGCAGTGGCCTAATCCCCCAATTGAAGAGCAATTTAAAGTAACCATGTGTGATCTTTCCTTTTTTTTCTCTCTTTAATTCTGTGACCCCCTGGTACGTGTCTGTCTGTCTGTCTATCTAGTGGCTAGCTGTGGCTCTCCTCCAAAGACAGGAGGCCTTAAACACACGGCAACCAAACAACAAGAGAACAGAGGGAATAAAAAAAAAAGGAATAAACAGAGTTTGGAGATGGGAACAGCTCTCTTTCTCTCTCCGTCTTTTGCTTTAACTTTGGCTGCCTGTGCCTCCCTCTCGCTTCCTCCTTCTCTCCCTCCCTAACGTGTCTCCCAAGGCACAAGGCTGATTGACTGAGGATTTTTCCAGCAAAGCAAACACCCATGGTGGAACACTGTTGGTTGGCGACAACTTTTTGACAAAGACCCCCTGTCCCCCCTCTCCCCTCTCCTACCAGATTACCCAGACCTTCATGTTGGGGCCACTGTCTGTTTGAATTCTCTAAGCCTCCATTGCTAACCCGGGGATGTTATATTTAATTATACATTTACCCAGCTAAACAAGGTGATAAATGGTCCATAAAGACCCCCAAGGGAGCCACACTAGTAGAAATAATAACATAGTTCAAGGGCATGCAATCGATCACATGCTATTAGATCATGAAACAACCATATGATAAAAACATATTGGGTTAGTCGAAGAGAAAAAATAACTAGCATCATTCAGTTGTCTTTTGATTTAGAGACAGACTCTCCTTTGAAAGTCATAACCTCTGCGAGTATCGCAAAGTTCATTCTAAAGTTTTGTTCTATAAACGTTGGTACAACCTGTGGCCTTTCACAGAGCAAATCGGAGCCACCTGCCAAGTCTGGGTGTGAAAGGCCACAATGCGTGATCACAGAGATACTGGACACTGGACAGGTGAGAGAGTCTATGACTGAAAAGACTTATGCATCAATGCTTCTGAAAGCCTGTCTGTCTCTGAACACTTTTTCGATCCACTGAAGTTAAAACAGAAAACACTTTTATGTATTTCTTTTGACTCGGATGCCAAAGTCTGGAACAAGACACCGGTCTGTTTTTAAAAAACATATATATATAGGTGCCTCTTTTATCTTGTCTTGTGTTTTCTCTTTCTCTTTTTTTTGGCGCGTTTGAAAATGTTTTCGTGGCTTTTTCTTTTGGTGTTTGCTTGGAACGAAGCAGACCTGGGGTGGACGGAATGTGTGTGGAAGAGGAGGGTTGGAAGAAGAGAGGAAAAAAGGAGGGGATGTAGAAGAGTGGAGGTAAATAGGAGAAACAAAGTGTGACGGGGTCAACACTATCATTCACTGGCAACAAGATACTTGAGATTCCCTCGGTGGCTAGGATAACGAGACAGCACCTCACACCCTCCTAACCACACCCCAACCTGCCCTAACCTCAGAGTTCCTTTACTCCCTTGCTTCCATCCCAACCACCCACAGCTGGCCTCTACCCTTCTACCCTACTCTCCTCAGGGCTCCTTCAAAGCAGGTGAAGAGTAGACCGTGTTGAGGTATCTGTATCTATCCCTCCAGGCTCGCTGAGGCTTGAGATGAGTTAAACTCAGATTGTTTCCCGGGTTAGCCAGGAGGCTAGTAATTAAGTTATGTCACAGAATAGCACCCAAACAGAACCTGACCCCTGCTCATCAAGTCACAAGTTATCTACACTCAGGCAGGCACACGTAGTGCATCGGATTCATGTAACAAAAGTAGAAAATGTGATGATTGTGACTTTGTATTACTTTACTTTGTCTAGATAATATTTTTAACTCAAACAAGCTCATTCACCAACAATGCTACTACAGTACATGTTGCCGCACTTCCTGTGTAAGTCTCAGGTGGCAGGGTATGGGGGGGGGGGGTCACTTGCAGGTTACCCATGACAAATTAAACATGGCGACTTAATTACCGACTGTCACTTCTGGTAATCATGACCACACTAATGTGTCACTCACTCCTCTTCTCTCTATCCCTCTTTTTCTCTCACTCACCCTCCATGTCTCTCTTTTTTCTCTCCAAACATATCCCTGCATCACTTTTTCTCAATACTTCTTCCTCCATATCCTTCTCTCTCTTCCTTCAACCACCCCCTCTGTAATGCATCTGTGTGTATCTGGTGAGATGAGTCAGGCTCAGGACAGCAGATATGAGTAATGAAAGCAATTGTACTCAATAATAAAACAATACGCGTCTTAAAAATACAAGGCCACAAATACGGACCGCAATACAAATAAACAATTACTCACAAACAAAAATGGGGGAACAGAGGGTTAAATAATGAACAAGTAATTGGGGAATTGAAACCAGGTGTGTAAGACAAAGACAAAACAAATGGAAAATGAAAAGTGGATCGGCGATGGCTAGATGGCCAGTGACGTCGACCGCCGAACGCCGCCCGAAGAATCAGGCCCAGGCTCACGTGCCTTATTGACTTGAACAAGCATGGCGTGTGGGAGTCAGAAATATTTGGAGGTTTATCATAGCAGTATAACAACAGATGTTCAAGGTAAAACACAGATAAACAGACAGACACACACACACACACACACACATACGCCTTAACTAACATTCCTAAATAACAATTAGTTCCTATTGATTGGTGTTGTTGGTACCGCTAAGAATACAGAACAGAAACATATTCACGTCTAGACAATCTGCTATTCATTCATTCCGAGTTCGACTGAGATAAAAACATTGATCAAATCAGGAACAAATCAACCATTCCCGACAACCATTCAGCTCTTTCAGTTAGGGACTTCAAGTCTGTGAAGGTCACACGTTATTGACGGGAACTGCACAACAAAACATATTTCTTATTGGCTCCAGTAAAGCATGTAACCAGTTGGCTGATATGTGTTTTGACTTTAGTCTTAGGAACTAGTCTGACCACAGTATCTCCCTGTGGCTCTATCGTTTTGTTTAGTGTGTTCATTCAGCTTGAATGACTGAGGCATTCAATCACCCGTGGCTGTCATGACCGGCTTTCAATCACTCGTACAGGCAGAGAGTCAGTCAGAGACCCCATAGTGATAGCCAGGGCCTGCGTCTGGAAGAGATAAAAAAAAAAGCTAACGCTAACTAGAAATGAAAGCCATGCATTCGTAGCTCAACCCCCCTCAAGCAAGCCTTACACAGCATGGGGTGCAGTATGCATGTGTCCATTCATCCATCCATATCAGTGTGTGTGTGTGTGTGTGTGTGTGTGTGTGTGTGTGTGTGTGTGTGTGTGTGTGTGTGTGTGTGTGTGTGTGTGTGTGTGTGTGTGTGTGTGTGTGTGTGTGTGTGTGTGTGTGTTTGTGGGAATACGATGTGTGGCCCAGTCATCACTAAGCTAGGGGGGACGTGAACGTGGGGGAGCTGGCGTGGTGAAAGAGGGGTCAGGGTAGAGTGAGAAGGAATGGGGTGTCACTCCACCGCTTTAGGTCAGGGTTAATGACTGCCAGCATTCATTCAAATTGACCAACCGGCAGCGAGAGGTCTTGACCTCATGCCACATGACCCGAGGAGGGAAGCCGTTTCCTCCATCTCACCCACTGTCTGTTTCTCTAACGCCGCGGCGGTGTGATATATCTCTCGCCATCACACAAACAGCACCCTGAAGTCAGAACGGAGGGAAGAAAGAAGGGACGGAGGGAAGGAGGGCGGAGAGCCCCAGGGGAATTCTGCTTTATTTTCCCCTGGCTCTCTCCACTTATGACACTGCTAGACAGATCCCTTTTACGCCCTGGACCCTGGGAGGGAGCGAGGAAGCGAGGAAGATTGGTTCTGGCACTCAGAAACCAAACATGATTTCACATGGCGTGCCAGGACAAGTCGTTTTTCTTTTTCTTCATCTCAGGCGCTGCTGCCGCACAGTAGGAAGAAAAGTGGTTTGGAAATTCTATTTATTCGTTTAGAGGAGATAGAATGAATGGAAACGTTGGGTTCTTTTAAAATCTCATCAAACCCTCTGGCTGTTGCAGTGTGTGTGTTTATGTGTGTGTGTGTGTTTGCTTGTTTGTTTGTTTGTATGTGGGTCTGTGTGTGTGTGTGTGTGTGTGTGTGTGTGTGTGTGTGTGTGTGTGTGTGTGTGTGTGTGTGTGTGTGTGTGTGTGTGTGCGTGCGTGCGTGCGTGCGTGCGTGCGTGCGTGCGTGCGTGTGTGTGCTTGTGCTTGTGTGTGTGTGCACTCTATTTTGTTCCCAAAATGTTTTTGCATTTTATTATCGGGAAAGTTCAAATGAAACAATGGTGTCACCAGGACTCAATTTTCCTCTGCTTTCTTTGCCCAAATGTTTCTCTCCCCCATCTCACAATCACCTCTTATTTAGCCACAATCACTTAATTTAATTCCTCAGAAAAATACATTTCCATAGAGTATAGCACTCCGGTCATCTAATCCATCTATAAAGTTCCCTTCATTCGTTTGCTGTTTAAACCACCACCACATTCAAGCATTGGGACTTTAGATTACTGTCATGCACGACCCAACATTGTTCCTTTGGGAACAAAGCAAGTAGAGCTGGACTAGGATTTGAAATCTAAACATAATTTAGAGCATTATTGCTGTGAAAAAATAGGACCTCATTCTGGGCCTTTAATTATGTAACAAATGTTTGACTATTCAAGTGAAATTCCTATGAATATTAATTTCAATTCATTTGTTGAGTGTTGATTGTAATTACATGGAAACATGATTTACTGCCAAGATTGCTGCTGCATTAGCCAGGGAGAGAAAAAAATGGGTAAATAAAAAAAAGGAACATTTTAACATGCAGAGAGAGGGAGGAGAATATCCCATAATGGCTTACAGGATTTTTTCAGTATATATAAAAAAAATGTCTCAAGTCTTTCCTTGGCTGAGATTCAGAGGCGCTTGAAACAATAATTGTCTCTCGATTACATAATAACAAAGGGGATGTCATTCATATGGTGACCACCACTTGTACATAACGAGGAGTTACTGCATTTTGATGGAGTTGCCGGAATGATATTTGTCCGCAACGGTGACAAATTCCAGGGTTAGGAACCATGGTGTACCTCAATGTTGCAATTGATAATAATGATCTGTGAAAACGGATGTCAGTCTGTCAAGGGAAAATGGAAAGAGCAGGGATGGATAAATTGAGGCCTGCCCTGGTCTAATATTCTTATGATTGCCGTAAGAAACGATGGAGGACAGGGGGAGAGGAGGGAGGAGAGGAGGGGAAGAGGACCAAGAGGTGATAGGGGAGATGCCCAGCTAGAGTGGAGATGTGACTGTGTATCCTCTTAATGAATCACATTAGCCATTTGTTATGCCATTCGTTTTGATAATGACCAAACTAGCTAATCATTTGTTGCCTCCCTCTGTTGTTCTCTCTCTCATGACACACACATAAACACTCGCGCACACACACATACACACGCGCACACAACCGTGAAAGCGAGGTATACCTACTGTGCTGGACAGTGATTTCTAGTACACCCTGTCCTGCTGCCTCATCAGTTGTTCCTGCAGAGCTTTTCTTTGTTGATCCTGCCGTGTGGAGAGAAAGGCCTCAGCGTTAATGACCTGTTCACTCACTGCTTAGTTCACAGACAGCACTCGATAATGTGTCTGCTGCAACTACCACTGTCTTACTCAGCCTTGTTCTATGTGTCAAATACACATTTGTGTGTGTGTCCTTCCTTACATGCCTTTGCTCTAGTGTTAGCTCACACCTCCCACAGGGAGGCTGTTTACTCACCTTGTCCTCTTTCAGTATGGGAAGTAAACAAAGTGAAAGAGGCTACAGCGTCCTTCACTCCTCCTTAGCTGTATTTATCACAGAATCAGCTAGCTAGCTGCCATACTCACTCCCTGTGGGTTTTCAGATGCTCTGAGTGAAAGCGTCCCTATATACTCCATACACAGGTCTTTTATAAGGGCGTTTGGTGTCTTTCTTTATAAAAGGATGTTATTGAATAGGCATACTATGCATTCCTCTGTGTTAGCCACACCGACATGTTGTTTGTGTGTGGACAGGCTTTAGGCTTATGACTTCGAGAGTGTCATAGCATTTGGCTACCAGACCATTTTGCAAGCACATTACTGGAGTTTGCAGCAGTTTGCTTTGTACCAAACTGCTCTAGTCAGAGAAATTGACACCGCTGCTTGGACTTGCAGTGCACCAACGTCTATCAACTCCCTAAGTAATGCCCCTTACGATACCCCCCTACCCTCTCTCCCCTGTTGTATAGTATACAGTGCCTTCAGAAGGTATTCACACCTCTTGACTTTTTCCACATTTTGTTGTGTACAGCCTGATTTTAAAGTTGATTAAATTGAGATTTTGCTGTCCCACATACTATACCCCATAATGTCAAAGTGGACATTTTTTTTTACAAATGAATAAAAAATGTACAGCTGAAATGCCTTGAGTCAATAAGTATTCAACCCCTTTGTTATGGCAAGCCAAAATAAGTTCAGGAGTGTTAGCAGTTGATGTTATTCTTTAATAACACAGACCCCAAAGCAAATCAGGGGGAGGAAAATAGGTTTATTCGAAGACGATAAATCATAGATGTTATGCTGAGAGGTAGATGGTCGATGGTCGTCCCTTCCCTGTCCTCAGTGATTCTCTCTCAGTTCTCTCTCCACAGAACAAAGGGACAGCGTGTAGTTTTATAACCCCGCCCAATCCTGTGGTTGACCAATTAGAATTCCTTGCAATAAAACTGGGCCAATGGCCAAATAACAAGTATCCTATTTCATACTCAATATATAGACAAATTCCTCCCATGTCTCTGCATTAATCCCCTATTACAGAAAAAAAACACTTGTTTCCATTGATCGTTAGTACTCTATTGACTTTTAGTCCACTGTCTCTGCGTTGTGTATGTTGTATGTATCTTCGAAATATTCTTATAGGAGTAAACGTTTGCTTAACAAGTCACATACGTTGTGTGGACTTATAGTATTAAACATGACATCCCTGTACCCCACACGTACAATGATATGTAAGGTTCCTCAATCGAGCAGTGAATTTCAAACACAGATTCTACCAAAAAGGCCAGGGAGATTTTCCAATGCCTCACAAAGAAGCACCTATTAGTAGATGGGTAAAAAAAAAATCTGACATAGAATATCCCTTTGGTCATGGAGCAACTTTGGCTGTTGGGTCAATACAACAATTCACTACAAAGACACAGGCATCCTTCCTTACTGGATTTCACCATGAGAACAATGGTGACTTTAAAACAGTAACAGAGTTTAATGGCTGTGATAGCAGAAAACTGAGGATGTAGTTACTTAAGTGATAACGCCAGAGAAGCCTGTGTTTGGAGGATATATTAGCACGGGTGCTGTTATGACCGAGAAGAAGTTGAGGACCGGCAAACCGTGCCAATATATCATCCAAACATCGGCTTCGAGTGCATTATCACTTTTATAACGGGTTACCAACATATTCAAATAATGACTGACACATTTTCAATAACAATGTTATTTTGATGAATTTATTCATACCATTTCATCCTTCCACAAGATATAGTCCCAATACAAATCTAGGGTTGCTACCCAAGCCAGCTGGTCGTTCATTCAATATCGGTTCGGTTGCCAGAGACTTTTTGTTCTGTATCTATGGACGCGACCCAGTCTTTTGTTCTAAATGTTCCATTGCCATACTGGCTGGCAACATTCTTATCCCATTCTTAACATTCTTATTGTTTCCATTGAACTTGGCATACAAATAAAGACATTTTAATTAAGTATATTAAGCGTGGTGCTCCTTTCTTTTTGATGACCAATTTACCCCTTTTACCAAAGCGCACCTTCTGTCAGCACTTCCCTTCCTTCTTTTTTTTCACTCTCCATATTTTCAAGCATAGTGGTGACTGCATCATGTTATGGGTATGCTTGAAATTGTTAAGGACTGGGGAGTTTTCAGGATTAAAAAGAAACGGAATAGAGAATAGAGGATAACCTGGTTCAGTCTGCTTTCCACCAGACACGGGGAGAAAAATGAACCTTTCAGCAGGACAATAACCTAGGACACAAGGCCAAATATGCACTGGAGTTACTTATCAAGACGACATTTAATGTTCCTGAGTGGCCTAGTTACAGTTAAATCGGATTAAGAATCTATAGCAGTACTTGAAAATTGCTGTCAAGCAATGAGCAACAACCAACTTAGAAAATATTGTACCATCCAGGTGTGCAAAGCTTTTAGCGACTTACCCAGAAAGACTCACAGCTGTAATCCCTGCCAAAGGTCACCCAGGGGTGTGAATTCTTATATAAATTATATAGATGTTTCCCTTTAAATTTGCAAAAAGGGCAAAAAATACGTTTTTACATTATGGGGTAGTACATTTTATCCAATTTAATTCAGGCTGTAACGAAAATATGGATTAAGTCAAGGGGTATGAATATTTTCTGAAGGCACTGTACCTATTTTCTGAAGGCACATATCCCCTGGGATTGCCTTATTTATACTCAAACTGTAACCCCTAAACTCTTTAAACTGAACCCCTGTCCCCTGTCCCACAAATCCCCCTTCCACCGGACGTTCCTCCCTCTTTTAGTCCAGCTAGTGACCCCCACGCCGTCTCGTTCTCTCTTGTAGCCGTTCCGCCGAGTGACCTTCTCGGTGGTGAGCCAGCCCCAAGACCCCCACCAGCAGGGATCGCTGCAGAGCTGCTACGACAGCGGGCTGGAGGAGTCGGAGACGCCCAGCAGCAAGGGCTCTTCGGGGGGCCCAAGGCTGGGTGCGCTGCCCCTGCCCGAGGACAGCTACGAGAGGACCACGCCGGATGGCAGTGTCGGTGAGGCAGAGCATATGGAAAATGGTAGGGGCAAACACTAAAGAGCAGATATAAAGTGCAAAACACATTGACACGCATATTCCACATAGAGTATATAGGTGAACACCAAGGTAGAGACATGCAGATGTTTTATTTTGTAGGTGTAGCTTGTGTGTAGAGCAAGCAAGTGGCTGTGTGCTTTATGGGTGTGTGGTTGATTTTGAAGCAGGAAGGTGAGGTGTGGATTGTTAGGGGGCGTTGGATGTGTCCTCTGGATATGAATACTGCAGATCGTGCAGGCTGAATTTAATCAGAATTTAATTTGAGACCATGCATGCATTCATCAGGTGAATATAGTCTGAAGCATCTCACAGGCAAGTTATTGAATGCGTTTTGCTTTAGCTTTTGATGTGCTCTCCTCGTCTCGTTTTGAAAGACCTCTGTTAATTTGATCAGAGCAGTTTTAGTAGATGTATTAGCCTTATTCATTTTCCCTATTAGATCAAGGCCTTGGAAGTTCCTCTTCCTTTGAGCTACGGTATGTAATTTGGACCGCATCCCTATTCAATTGCCTGTTGAATTTAATTTGGATTTAAAATATCTACCCGGCATGATTGATTTTCTACATGATCTTTATTTGGTTTTTGCTCCGATTAACTTAACTTTGTGAAGGCCAAACACTCACTTCCCATTGTATCCATCTGAGGCATTGAGTTTGATTCTAGAACAAGCAAACTGCAATACAGATATTCAAGGATTACATGTTGGTTCACTGCCCGGCGGTGGTTTATTTGTCCATAATCAGTGGTTTGCAGGTGGAGCTGATTCACTTGTAACACACTGAAGATTGTAACAGGATGGATGATACCCCTAAGGGGTTAAGATGGAGAAATGAAAGAAGTGATTGTATTGTACGAACTCGTGCTAGGCTAAGTTCCACCTCAGACTCTGGTGCTATGGTCATTGAGTAGACACTTTTTTCCAAAGAGACTTACAGTGTTCACATGTACTCAGTGTTATGTAACCTGTGCTGGCATCAAAAACCACAACTCTGGTTTTGCAAGACAAGCAGCGGTTATTTTTTATATAGCCGTTGCTGTATCAGTGGTGCTAGCTGATGTATTCTGTGGTATTGGTATAACCAGCGAGGTTTTAGGGGTTAGGGTAATGGACCCACTAATAGTCTGGTTTAGATCTATCAAGCTGTGACCGTCTTAAGACTGTAAGCCTGAGCACGGGCGGTTTTACGAGTGGCTGAGGATGAGAATATTCAAATTGCATAAGTCCGCTGTGATTTTCTTGTGCAATGTTTCAAGGCATTGTGGCCCACAGTTTATCTGCAGGCAAGTCAAACCTTGTGATTTGTGACTGCAAGGGCATATATGCAGTCCAAATGATGGAGTCCATCTGGACTTCATTGTGTGCATCACACATTGACTTGGTTTTCATAATTCATTATCTAACATTTCTAGAACGCCAATACGAAACAGTCATTTGACCTACAGGTTGCGAATCTCTCTGGCTGTGAAATGAACCCGGCAGACAGAGATACTAACAGACAGACAGATCCAGAAAGGCAGACATGCAGATAAAATGTTGAACTCAAGAGTGTCTAAATGATCTTTTTAAATTTGCAATTTGCTGAGAACATTGAAGCTACTTAAATCAGATTAAAAGCACTTTGGATGTCAGATTGCTCAGGCCTACTCAGTGTGGGCTGGGGTCTGCCCTCAGGGTATTTAAGACCTCCCATTGAGAACAATGGCTGCCCATTACGGGCCAAATTAGCCTAAATTAAAGGCTCGTTTCAATTTGGTCTGCGCTTAAAGTAATTGCAATGAAGGAATCAATATGAGACAAGCAGATTAGATAAAAAACGGGAATCTGCCTACCAATCAAACCACTGAGGTAAAATACAGAAAGAAAAAAAACACAGTAAAAAATATTGACATGAAAGTGGAGGCTGCGGACTTTCTATTGCGCTACCGCTCTTTCTGGGGAAAAAAAGGTAAAACACGGCAAGGTTGAAGAATAACTTTGTATGGAATAAGAACATTTGCCATGCTGGTTCACACAATCTTAAGGAGGATCAGTTGATTTGTTCTGTGTTTATGTGGTGTGTGTGTGTGTGTGTCCTTATTGCCGTTGTCTTCTTGAGTGTGTTCGTGCCTGTTTCTCAACTAGCCTTTTCACCTCTCCACACCACCAACTTTATCTATACCTCTAATATAAACCTTTTCTCAATTGCTAGAATGAATTGTTTACTAGTGCGACACATGCCATTTGACAAGCTTACACTTTGTTGCAGTATCTTTGCTGCTTCCACTTAAAATCCTGCAATCTGATTAGTTGCGTTCTAACCTCCCATTCCTACTGACAGAGAAAGATTTCTGGTTTGGAAGAAGTTGAATGAAGGGAAGAGACTGAACAAATCAAATCAAATTGTATTTGTCACATGTGCCGAATACAACATGTGTAGACCTTACAGTGAAATGCTTACTTATAAGCCCTTAAGAAACAATGCAGTTTTAATAAAATACATAAAAAAGTAAGAGATAAGAATAACAAATAATTAAAGAGCAGCAGTAAATAACAATTGTGGGGGCACCGGTGTTCAGGTAATTGAGGTAACCCGTCAGGATGCTCTCGATGGTGCAGCTGTAAAACCTTTTGAGGATCTGAGGACCCATGCCAAATCTTTTCAATCTCCCGAGGGGGAATAGGTTTTGTCTTGCCCTCTTCCCGATGGTCTTGGTGTGCTTGGACCATGTTAGTTTGTTGGTGATGTGGATGCCAAGGAACTTGAAGCTCTCAACCTGCTCCACTACAGCCCCGTCGATGATGTGGGGGCGTGCTCGGTCCTCCTTTTCCTGTAGTCCACAATCATCTCCTTTGTCTTAATCACGTTGAGGGTGAGGTTGTTGTCCCTGCACCACAGGGTCAGGTCTCTGACCTCCTCCCTATAGGCTGTCTCATCATTGTCGGTGATCAGGCCTACCACTGTTGTGTCATCGGCAAACTTAATGATGGTGTTGGAGTCATGCTTGGCCGTGCAGTGAAGTACAGGAGGGAGTACAGGAGGGGTCTGAGCACGCACCCCCGTGTTGAGGATTAGTGTGGTGGATGTGTTGTTACCTACCCTTACCACCTGGGGGATGGTCCGTCAGGAAGTCCAGGATCCAGTTGAAGAGGGCTGAATCACTATATCCCTTCCAAAGGGAGGGTATGCCATTATACTACTACCCTCATGCAGCAGTTGAAGCACACACGGACATCCCAGTGCTACATTAACTTGATGCTAACCCACTGTCCATTAAAACGGGGAGTTTCTATGACAAAAAAGGGGGAACAAAAGTTAACAGATGGGCGCAGTGCCGTGTAGCCTCGGCACTTGGGCATCGTTAGGCTGTTTAAATAATTGTGTCGTTAGGGTTGCATGAGAAATGTGTCGTGACATTGGGAGATGCACGGGGTCTTTGTGTTGCCCTGCTGTGTGTGTCCTCACACCCCCGCCGTCTGACCAGAGTGTCGGGATTAAGGTCAGGGAGGAGGGAAGGAGAAAGGCTACACAATGCACCATGACTACCTCATTCTGGTTACTCTATCTTTGTGGAGAAAGGGGGTTGAAATGTATCCAGATTCACGAAGAAAGGATATAGATGTCAAGTGCTGAGAGAGTGTAGATCAGAAAGTATAGGAAAGTGAGAAAGTGAGTTTACCCTTCACATTTAATTATGCTATCCATAAAACGCCCTACTCCCCAACTCCCTCCGAGCCTGCATGGTCTTAGTCATTTTGAAATGTCACACGGTTGAGTCTTCGAGGTCATCGTCACACCTCTCTCTGCTATAGTCTGTTATTCCCATGTCTATTCCGCCCACTTCGAGGTTGAGTGGCATCCTTGGGAGCCGGACTGTTGGAGTTCTGTTTGGAGAAGCAGGAGAGCTTGTTCAAAGGCTCCAGGAGCCACGTGGGAAATCCTGACACTTCAAATTGGTCGTTGTCAATCAGACGAGGCTGGTGGGAGGAGCTGTAGGTGGACAGGCTCATTGTAATGGCTGGAATGGAATAATTGTAACGGAGTCAATCGTGGTTTCCTTATGTTTAATGTGTTTGTCTATTCCATTCCACCCATTACAATCCGCCTGTCCTCCTATAGCTCCTCCCACCAGCCTCCTCTGTTGTCAATTAATGATCCCGCAATCAATGTGGAGGCACAAGGCGCAGTCCACCACCACTGCAGTCCCCTGTCTCTTTCTCCCTCATTCTTTCTCTCTCTCCCTCTCTCTACCATTCTCTTTACTTCTCACCCCATTTCCATCTCCCCACTTAAAAACTACACTACAGAGTTCCATGTTCAGCACATTCCAACACTGTACAGCTAAGCATCCTAATAACTTGATGCTACGGCTGTGTGTTTAGTTATTCATCAGTTTACCCCGTTGCTCATTAGATACAGTATTCATAAAAGCAGAGTGTCGGAAGTCAAACACTCCATTAGACAGTTATGGATGGCTAGGGTACGTCCCAGAAGTAGTGTGGGTGGGGTAGGGTTTTGGCAGGTCAGGACAGGCAGAAAATGTATATTGCTCTTATTGATCCCAAGCACCGTGAGACCTGTGAATGTTTCATTTCTCAATATAAATCGTCAGCCAGCCAGCACATCGCGAAAATACACGTTTCCGCATTGTCCTTTCAACTGTAATGTGCAAAGTGTTACATAAGAGGGAGAACACACTATCCACAGTTTGTAGGATATGTTTTATCACATTGATTAGACATTGACTTGTGTTTGTGTTCAAGAGGTCATAGATATCCTCCTGTGACTACATAAGCCATTTCCTGTGAATCTTTGTGTAATGTTAGCCTTTATAAAGAGAGAGAGAGACAGAGTGAGAGTATGAGAGAGAGGGGAGGGGGGTGGGTATGAGCGAAATATTGTTTGTTATTTAGAGGTAAGAAAAGCATGTGTGATTCCAGAGAGAGGGAAAAAGAGAGAGATGAACATAGAGAAGTGGTGGAAAGACTGACCAGGGTGCTGCTAGCGTTATCATGCGTAGCGTGGTGTCTCTTGTTTTGCCCTCATCAGTCAGACATCCTCTCTTCACTCCTCCTCTCTCTCCTTTTCATTCTCTTTACTTTCTTTCCTGCTTGATGTTGAGAGGGAACTCTGGGTGATACCACTGATTCATAAACACCATCATTAAGTGCCTGGAACCCTGCTCAATGCAACGGGAGATACAAGTGCTACATCGTAACATTGCACTTATAAGTCAGGTACACTCTCTAGGGCAGCATTTCCCAAACTCGGAACTCGGGACCCCAAGGAGTGCACGTTTTGGTTTTTGCCCTAACACTACACAGCTGATTAAAATGATCAAAGCTTGATGATAAGTTGATTATTTGAATCAGCTGTGTAGTGCTAGGGCAAAAAACAAAATGTTGGGGTCCCGAGGACAAAGTTTATGAAACCCTGCTTTTGGCCTTTCTCACTGTCTGTCTGTCTGTCTGTCTGTCTGTCTGTCTGTCTGTCTGTCTGTCTGTCTGTCTGTCTGTCTGTCTGTCTGTCTGTCTGTCTGTCTGTCTGTCTGTCTGTCTGTCTGTCTGTCTGTCTGTCTGTCTGTCTGTCTGTCTGTCTGTCTGTCTGTCTGTCTGTCTGTCTGTCTGTCTGTCTGTCTGTCTGTCTGTCTGTCTGTCTGTCTGTCTGTCTGTCTGTCTGTCTGTCCTGTCTGTCTGTCTGTCTGTCTGTCTGTCTGTCTGTCTGTCTGTCTGTCTGTCTGTCTGTCTGTCTGTCTGTCTGTCTGTCTGTCTGTCTGTGTCTGTCTGTCTGTCTGTCTGTCTGTCTGTCTGTCTGTCTGTCTGTCTGTCTGTCTGTCTGTCTGTCTGTCTGTCTGTCTGTCTGTCTGTCTGTCTGTCTGTCTGTCTGTCTGTCTGTCTGTCTGTCTGTCTGTCTGTCTGTCTGTCTGTCTGTCTGTCTGTCTGTCTGTCTGTCTTGTCTGTCTGTCTGTCTGTCTGTCTGTCTGTCTGTCTGTCTGTCTGTCTGTCTGTCTGTCTGTCTGTCTGTTCTGTCTGTCTGTCTGTCTGTCTGTCTTGTCTGTGTCTGTCTGTCTGTCTGTCTGTCTGTCTGTCTGTCTGTCTGTCTGTCTGTCTGTCTGTCTGTCTGTCTGCTGTCTGTCTGGTGTCTGTCTGTCTGTCTGTCTGTCTGTCTGTCTGTCTGTCTGTCTGTCTGTCTGTCTGTCTGTCTGTCTGTCTGTCTGTCTGTCTGTCTGTCTGTCTGTCTGTCTGTCTGTCTGTCTGTCTGTCTGTCTGTCTGTCTGTCTGTCTGTCTGTCTGTCTGTCTGTCTGTCTGTCTGTCTGTCTCGCTTTCTTTCTTTCTCGCTATCTACTTCTCTCCCTCTCTCCCTCCTCTCTCTTTCCCATTCCTTCAGAGTATCACAGTCGATTATGATATTGTTGGTGTTGTTTCTTCTTCTCTCTCTGTTGTGCCCATCAGACTGCTGCTTAGGCTGGTTATTAGCGAGTGTGTGGCGCATTGTAGAAAAAACTCAGTTACAATCCGACGGCCAGATGGCAAAGAGAGCCCATTTAATTAAAGCCATTCATATTTCAAGAGCTCAGCAGCACTGGTGCAGTCGCCTGTCTTATTTCCCCGACTTGTGAGGAAATGAGGATGGAAAGTGTGTTTGGGTAAAGGCAGAAGACACACACACACACATTGAAAACACACTCACACACACATTGAAAACACACACCTATCTTGTGTTGGATACGGGAAGGGCTATTGGCTGATTTGGATTTATCGTGTGATTGGATTAATTGGATGTGTATGCGTCAGCACGTGTCAGTGTATGCTCACATATATTTATCCCGGGAAGTAGTGCAAAAATTGGAATTGCCAATTTAAAGCGTTTTAAACCAAATAAGAGCGGTGCTGGGCCACTTTGGCTGCGCCACTATGTAAAGAATTAAGAGCAATTGAAACCAATATTTAGAAAATAGTAACTTTCTTTGATCGCCAATAATGTTGTTGTGAATTGCGAAACAGTCCATCCATAAAGTCAGAGCGTTAACATGTTCCTCAATTAATTCAGCACATTTCAGCAGACACAGAACGCATTCAGGATGCACAGAGCACACCCCAAATATAGCCTTGTCGAATCACACATACTTTGTAACGACAATCAAATAAAATCAAATGACCAAGCTTGCAAGATAACCTCCTTCAACGAATGACAGAATATCTTCTATCTCTTCTATATTTGGCACATCCTGTCCGATTTGAAAAGTGCTTTACATAGAAAAAGCACAACATATGATTGTTAGGTCATAGCCAAGTCAAAAAACACAGCCATTTTCCAGCCAAAGATAGGAGTCACAAAAAGCAAGAATATAGATAAAATGAATCACTAACCTTTGATGATTTTCATCAGATGACACTCATAGGACATCATGTTACACAATACATGTATGTTTTGTTCGATAATGTGCATATTTATATCCCAAAATCGCAGTTTACATCTCACCTTCGCTGCTAAAAGTGCTCTTCACTGATGAGTCGCGGTTTTGTCTCACCAGGGGTGATGGTCGGATTTGCGTTTAAGAAATTAGCATTACACCGAGGCCTGTACCCTGGAGCGGAATCGATTTGGAGGTGGAGAGTCCGTCATGGTCTGGGGCGGTGTGTCACAGCATCATCGGACTGAGCTTGTTGTCATTGCAGGCAATCTCAACGCTGTGCTTTACAGGGAAGACATCGTCCTCCCTGATGTGGTACCCTTCCTGCAGGCTCATCCTGACATTACCCTCCAGCATGACAATGCCACCAGCCATACTGCTCGTTCTGTGCGTGATTTCCTGCAGGACAGGAATGTCAGTGTTCTGCATTTGCCAGCGAAGAGCCCGGATTTAAATTCCACTGAGCACGTCTGGGACCTGTTCAATTGGAGGGTGAGGGCTAGGGCCATTCTCCCCACAAATGTCTGGGAACTTGCATGTGCCTTGGTGGAAGAGTGGGGTAACATCTCACAGCAAGAACTGGCAAATCTGGTGCAGTCAATGAGAAGGAGATGCACTGCAGTACTTAATGCAGCTGGTGGCCACACCAGATACTGACTGTTACTTTTGAATTTGACCCTCCCTTTGTTCAGGGACACATTATTCCATTTCTGTTCATCACATGTCTGTGGAACTTGTTCAGTTTATGTCTCAGCTGTTGAATCTTGTTATGTTCATACAAATATTTACACATGTTAAGTTAGCTGAAAATAAACGCAGTTGACAGTGAGAGGACGTTTCTATTTTGCTGAGTTTAGCTACCTTGACTATCTTCATTGACCCTTTTTGCACTGACTTTTTGACTCACCACATGCTGCTTTTGTTTATAATCTATCCTTTTTATCTAGTATTTTTATCTACTATTTGTCCTAGTCACTTTATTCCTACTTGTACAGTATCTACATATCTACCTCAATTACCTCGTACCCCTGCACATCGATACACGGGTACCCCGTGTATATAGCCAAATTATCGTTAGTCATTTTCTATTTAGTATTACTTTTATTATTATGTGTTATTACTTTTCTATTATTTCTCTATTTTCCTTCTCTATGCATTGTTGGGAAGGGCCCTTAAATAAGTGTTTACTGTTAGTTTACACCTGTTGTTTACAAGGAATGTGACGAATACATTTTGATTTGATTGGATAATTTGTTATTTTTTGGGGGGTGGGGGGTAATCTGATGCTGCACATGTTCTGTGGGGCCTGCATTTGTGCCGACATTGGGGGAAATTGTCATTTCCCAGGTCTTTATTTTTTTCAGGAAATGTGAAGAGTGTTCCTGGGACAGTCCTGGGATCCGATGTACTGTATGCCTACTGTATGCCTAGCTCGATGTACTGTATGCCTAGAGCCCCTCTCCCCGTACTGTATCTTCTCTCCTTTCTCCCTCCCTCCCTTTGTTATCCACTCCTCTGTTGCTGACATCATCATGAGGCGAGAGAGAGCGAGGGAGTGAAAAGGATAGAGGGAAAGTCTAAGAGCAAAGGGCGTGTGAGGTGAAGCTGCTGTTTGTGGCGGGGGAGCAAACCAGGCAGGTATTCAAATCAGTTGCTGGTGTCATACAGTATACGTACTACCATACAACAAATGGTCAGTCAGGCCAGCTAGTCTATAAGCTACCAGTACAGCGTAGTCTCCTTCCTAAACCTCAGTCAGTAACAGAAAATAGTATAAGAAAAGAAGAAACACTAAAAAGATTAAAAACCCATGCTCCAGAGGTTGGCGTTCTCCTCTGAGCTGTGGAAGAGAAACACACACTCACCCACACACACTGAGCATTGTGGTGTTTGTGTGTACCGAAGCACAGACTGACTCCCACTCCGACCGATGTGGATTTATCTAGGTCTGGGGGAGATTAGAGTAGGGATGCTGCAGCCATTCTAAGACTAGTACAAAGAGAAGCGCCATAGAGAAGAAGGTGGCCATTTTGTTGGGAGGGAAATATTTTTCACTTCACATTTAGCCACTTTCATTGTTATAAGTTCACTATCGGTGTATAGTAAGAAACAGGTAAGCTAGAGCTGTAGTCATTCCAGGAATAGTAAATATAGAACAACCACAGGAAAAGACACCAATGTTTTTTTGGAAGGAAATATGTTTTCACCTCAAATATTGAGGTAGTCGAATATTACAATGTATTATTTCATATCGTTTCCACTATGTCTATGGATTGACAGAAATAGACGGCATTGGCTTATAGGCAACACAGAGGGACTAGCAAGCCACATTGGAAGGAAACATTACTGTTTTGTGAATGAGGGACAGTACAGTCCTTCCAAACCTTTGTATACGGCTGGACCTTTTAGGTGCAACCAAGCGTCAACTAGCAATTTGGCCCGCTTCCGAATCACACTGGCACATGCTATTTGGGAGAAAAATCACCCTCCGCGACAGATGTTGATTTGAAATGTTCCTGCTTTTTACATTTTTTATTTATTTATTGTTGCTTTGCTCCCTCAATCTCTCTTCGTTTCAGTGGAAGAAGGGGGGAAAGGTGGGCCAGTTTTCAATGAAGACAAACACCTTGGAGGCGCTCAGCCAAGTCCTCCCCCTCCTCTCTGTTTCTGTCCTTCTGTCTCTCTCTTGTTCTCCCTCCCTTTGTTCTATTTTCTTCTCTCCTCCCATCCTCTTTTCTTTCTCTCTCCCTCTCCTTTCTATCTCTCTGCGTCTCTCCTCGTTTTCTCGCTCTTTCTCTCTCTGCATTAGCACAATTCGATTTGCGTGAGTGTGTGTGCGAGCGAGTGTGTGTGTTTGCATGCATGTTTACGTGCGGTAAACATGTTCAATGGGGTGGAGGCCGCAGGGAGGGGGAGGCGTATGTCGGTGTGCGTTGACGCGTCGGGGGCCTGTGTTGGCAGAGATGGGGCACAGTGGGTGCCATGTCTACTCAGTGTGAGACACATGGCACAGGGGGTACCCCTATTCACCCTCTGATGGCGAAAATACACAATCCATGTCTCAATTGTCTCAAGTCTTATAAATCCTTCTTTAACCTGTCTCCTCACTTTTGAAGTGGATTTAACAGGGGACATCAGTAGGAGATCATAGCTTTCACCTGGTCAGTCTATGTCATGGAAAGAGCAGTTTTTCCTAATGGTTTGTACACTCCAGGTTTGTACACTCCTCAGTATTTGGCGTTATATTATGCATTTGTGTGCGTGTCTGACTTTGCGTATATGTGTGTATTTCTGTACACGTGTATGTATGTGTGTGTGTTGTCCCCAGTGTGTTGCCCCCTCAGCATTAGTTTGGCAGAGCTGTGTGGTGGGGGAATAGGCATGAGGTCTCTGTGCTTAAAGAAAGGCCTGCTCTAGCTGAGTGTCTCTCTCAGGAGGGTATGGAAGTGCGAAGGAAGGCCCTCACAACACAGGCTGCATGGGGCTGCATGCCAAAGAACTGCACCAGGGGCGGATGGATAGCCACAGAGATAGGGAAGGAGAGAAAATCAAATAATGGAGAATGATTTTTCATCTTGAGGAACATGGTGAGAGAGCGCGCTGAAATATAGAGTTATACACAAGGCACCAGGTTTTGTATATATACATGTACTGTATAGATGCATATACTGTTTTACTTTTTGTGTATTGATGTGTGTATTTTTTCTACAGGGCTCACTTGGTCTCAGCATGACTCTCTGTCAAAATAACAAATATACACATGCACGTGCATGGGCACACACAGAGGTACCTACAGAGGTATAGCGGTCATCTGTATGTAATAACCTGAGAAATGTGTTTCTCTTTAGCTCTGGCATAGCTTTGGTGTTTGTTCCCTGGAATTTCTCAAAAGCTTCCAGTTGCCGGCAATTTCATTTGGCGGTGAAGGTATGTAGACGTGATTATAGCAAACAATCAAATGTACGACACAGCGTAAAATTCAAACGAGGGCGGAATAGGTGAACAAGATTTTCCCAAGCCCATGCAACAAACCCAAACCAGATCGGACCTGCTTAAAACCAATACACAAGAACTGACTTCATTCACCGCTAGTAGACTTTTTTTTTTTTAGGTTTGTGTATGTGTGAGTGCACGAGTGTTTGGGGATGAACAGTTATTTCAAATGCCGACAGAGTCTACAGGAATTTGCCTGAAGGAAGAAGAGAGGGATGATATCTGCTTCATTTCTCTGCCATAGCTGAAGTCTGGTCTACTTTCTGACAAATGAGAGTGAATGGGTTCAGTATATTTGAAAAACGTGTTTGTTGTTTGCAACTGTAGGCTTGTATGTGAACATACCACCTCTCTACTTGACCTTTTGTGGCATGTTTAGGGCATGTGTCTTGCTTTGTTTTAATTGCGTGTGTTTATATCTTTGTCTCTCTATGTGTGAGTGTCGGTGTGTGCTTTCCCGTGTTTCTTTGTCTCTGTGTGTGAGAGTGCATAACAGCTTGACAGTGGCTTAACCTTTGCCATTTCAGTCTCTTCCCAGCCTCTTCTCATGTCATCATAACCTTCCACTCCTAAAGCTCCCTTCACATAATGTCTCTTACAAGAGAATAAGCCAGTAGGAAGCTAGAAACCACCAGTGACTGACCCTGAACCCATGGCATTTAACCCCACTCACTTCAACTCTTAAGCACATTCACAGAAAGAACATTGAGGCCCATAGCATTTGAATTGGTTTATTGTGTTGCAATGATTCCGACATTGTCACATTGAGAGGTTTTAATGTATTGTCATATCATACAGTAGGCGATCCTGTTTGTATAGCTCCATTCATAGACAGGACTTGTCTTGCATGCCCTCAAGGAGTGAATACCTTGGTGGAACCGTGACTCTGTCGCTGGCTAAGGCTTCAACCACTAATAGAAACAACCTGAATTCAAGCACTACTTAAATTACGGTGCGTAGGCCTATGTATGTACTGTAGACATACGCACACTAAAGCCCTTTGACACACACTTGGAATGACAAAGTGACTGATCAAGGACCGACAAAACGCTGTAGCCCTGTGGCAGTGTTAGTCCTGGTGGTGCATGTGTGTGTGTGTGTTTTGTGTGTGTGTGTGTGTGTGTGTGTTTGGTTATTATTAAAGACAGGGCTTGGCCCCTGGCTCAGAGGCCTTTTAGGTAAGTGACAAAGTGCTCTGAGCTGATCTGGGGTCTGTGGCCAGACTTCGAAGTACCTGCTACCACATCAGCCATCAGATCACTTTAATTACCTGAGAGAAATTAAGAACACATACACACACACACACACCCACACATTTTAAGCAGGTTGATTGATTGGAGAATTGTATAAATAAATAAATGCTAACCTGGTTGGCTGGCTGTTGCCCAAAATCACAGTGACTTGATGTTTTATATCTATACCCATCCCTAGGGTCTGTGTTTTTGTGTGTGTGTCTGCCCATATTTACATGTATTGATCTCTGTGTCTGACCTAGGACAGCGAATTGAATTGATAGAGGTATTGCAGAATAAATGGGTAGGATGAATGTTGCATTACTTCTCACCATCTCCCCCTTCTTCACTGCCACAACTGAACCTTCCACATCCCCTCAGAATAATAGGAAAACATTGTGACACTTTCTTTCCGTTTCCTTTCTCACAGTTTCTGTTAGACAGGTTTTTTATTCAATTCTACAGTTGGCAGGCTTGCCAAATAAATCTGTCCCTGTATCAAGATATATTACTGACCTAGGGCAGGCGTTCCGCTAGCGGAACCCCTCGACAACATTCCGGCTGAAAAGGCATAGCGCAAAATTTAAAAATATGTTTTAGAAATATGTAACTTTCACACATTAACAAGTCCAATACAGCAAATGAAAAATAAACATATTTTTAATATACCCATCGTGTCCGATTTCAAAAATGTTTTACAGCGAAAGCACAACATATGATTATGTTAGATCACCGCCAAGTCGAAAAAACACACAGCCATTTTTCCAGCCAAAGATAGGAGTCACAAAAAGCAGAAATGTAGATAAAATTAATCACTAACCTTTGATGATCTTCATCAGAAGACACTCATAGGACTACATGTTACACAATACATGTATGTTTTGTTTGATAATGTGCATATTTATATCCAAAAATCTCAGTTTACATTGGCGACTTACGTGCAGTAATGTTTTGATTCCAAAACATCCGGTGATTTTGCAGAAATACTCATAATAAACATTGATAAAAGATACAAGTATTATTCACAGAATTAAAGAAAGACTTCTTTATGCAACCGCTGTGTCAGATTTTTAAAAAAACGGTGCTCAGAGCCCAATCCAGCCAGAGAAATATCCACCATTTTGGAGTCAACAGAACAACGCTATAAATATTAACTTACCTTTGATGGTCTTCATCAGAAGGCACTCCCAGGAATCCCAGTTCGACAATAAATGACTGATTTGTTCCATAAAGTCCATTGTTTATGTCCAAACAGCCACTTGTTGTTAGCGTGTTCAGCCCAGTAATCCATCTTCATGAGGCGCGAGCACTTCGTCCAGATAAAAACTTCCGTTACAGGTCGTAGAAACAAGTCAAACGATGTATTGAATCAATCTTTACGATGTTTTTAACATAAAACATCAATAATGTTCCAACCGGAGAATTCCTATGTCTGAAGAAAAGCACTTGAACGAGAGGTAACTCTGTCGGGAGCACGCGTCACGAGCCTGAGACACTCTGCCAGACCACTGACTCAAACAGGTCTCATGTTCTATATCTATACCCATCCCTAGGGTCTGTGTTTTTGTGTGTGTGTCTGCCCATATTTACATTTATTGATCTCTGTGTCTGACCTAGGACAGCGAATTGAATTGATAGAGGTATTGCAGAATAAATGGGTAGGATGAATGTTGCATTACATACATTACTTACCATCTCCCCCTTCTTCACTGCTACAACTGAACCTTCCACATCCCCTCAGAATAATAGGAAAAAATTGTGACACTTTCTTGCCGTTACCTTTCTCACAGTTTCTGTTTGACAGGTTTTTTATTCAATTCTCCAGTTGGCAGGCTTGCCAAATAAATCTGTCCCTGTATCAAGATATATTACTGACCATGGGCGCTTCGGTGGAGAGCAGGATGGAGTCTGTGTGTGTGCGTGCGTGCGTTTGTCCGTCCATGTGTGCGTGAAATGTGCATATTATGTGTGTTTGTGTGTGTGTGTTTGTCAAAAGAGATGGATCAAATTCTCAGAGCAACAATGCCACTATGGCACAGATCATTTTTTCTCCCCTATTTTTCTTCCTTCCCCCCCTACTCTCCTCCTCTCCCCTTATGAAAATAGATGAAAGCATCTAACAATGGGAGAAGAGGATTATCCCTCTCTCTCTCTCTCTGTCTTTCTCTCTCTGAGGACACTAGTATTTTGAGATGGAAGGAGGTAGACTGGTGAAATGATTAAGATAACATAGTTTACCGTAGGTGTCTCTCTGCCCCAGGGCAATTCCATGTGGGTGGTTTCGGGGAGTAGTGTGTATACACCGGTAGTCTCACGCTATATAGGGTGACCTTCTTGAACACAGGGGGGACACCCCCAGGGGTTAATATCGTACACACACAACAGCTTGTCCAGACACACACCCGCACGCACGCACACACACACACACACACACACACACACACACACACACACACACACACACACACACACACACACACACACACACACACACACACACACACACACACACACACACACAGACAGACATATACACACACACACACACACACACCAAACAACCATTTGTCCAGGAGGCACAATGACCCAGCGATTTGTTCCTGTGGAATTTCATTACTCCCTTTCCCTACTGACAAGGTTTCTTATTTCCTTTTTTGGTGGGTTTTTCCTTCAGTTACAGAACTCAATTGCTCAGGGTCACATAGGCCTTGAAGAAAACCTGATGCCAGCAGGTAGTATTATACCACTTTTTATATGCGGCTTTTACACTTTTCTTTCCCTCCTACATTCATAGTATTGGAATTTATTTTCATTTTCTAAGCTTTCACAAAATATCCAGCAGCGTCACAGTAGATACAGAGGGCAATGTTGCACAGAGTGTATTGTTCAAAATGGCTATAGAGTACTCCATATGGTTTTATGTATTTTCTGAAAGAGTTTTTTCAGGTTCTTTCCATTTCCTATTCTACTCTAGCTGGCCTCCTTCGTGTACAGGAGGCATGAAGTGCACATAAAGACTGGCATTAGTACATGCATGTTTTATGAAGCCCCGAAGCTAATTCACGCTGCTTCAGCCAACTTTCGATGACCTGTTTGTGTCTGTGTTTCTTTGTTGGCTGTGAGTGGGAGTAGCAGTGTGTGGAGAAAGGATGGCGGTGTATTGCAGTATTTCTTGTTTATGAATCGGAAAATGTATGTGTGAATAGTGACATTTGCGAGTGAGTGTGTGCAATGTGTCCCTCTCAGACAAACTTAACACATCCTATGCTCGCTTCAAGGCAAATAATACCGAGCCATCCAAGAAGGCTATCACTGCTCCGGACAACCAGGTGCTTTCGCTCTCTGAGGCTGGCTTGATGAAAACTCAAAAGGGTGAATACTTATAAAGCCGGGCGACCCAGATGGCATCCCTGGCCACGTCCTCAGAGTGTGCCCTAAGCAGCCGGCTGGCGTCTTCTCAGACATCTTCAAATTGTCCCTGTCCCAGGCTGTAGTCCCCACTTGCTTCAAGCAGACCACCATTGTCCAAGTGCATGACACCAACTCCATAATCAAGTTTGCTGACGACACCACGGTTGTAGGCATGATAACCAGTAATGACAAGTCAGCCTATAAGGAGGAGGTATGGGAAGGAGCTGATTGCTGAATTCAGGAAGCCGAGGAAAGAACACGCCCCGATCCACATCAACAGGACTGCAGTAGAGAGTCAACAGTTTTAAGTTCTTCGGCATGCACATCACCAAGGACTTGGACCAACAACACCACCACTGTTGTCATGAGGGCGCAACAGCGCCACTATTTCGAATGGCATGCCATCCCCCGGGTCCTTTCCAAATACTACCACTGCACCATCGAGAGTGTTGCATCATGGCATGGCACGGGAACAGGAATGTCCTGCAGCATCATCAAGGACCCCACACACCACAGCCAAGAGCTCTTCACTCCCTTACCGTTGGGCAGATGGTATTGGAGCATGAGGTCTGATACCAACAGGCTCAGAGGCAGTTTATATCCACAAGCCATCAGATGGCTGAACACTTGAACTTGACTAACAACCTGCACTGACTATCTGTATCTTAGCACACATCCACTCACTCATGCACATACCCACACAGGCCTACACACACACACACACACACACACACACACACACACACACACACACACACACACACACACACACACACACACACACACACACACACACACACACTCATGTTACACATTCATCACAATTGCTGCCCCCTTTCTCTGATATTGTACTATAAATTGTGCTTATGTGTTATACTTATGCATGAATGTTTATTCAATTCCACTGAGCCATTTCCTTTATGTTCATAGTCTTACCTTTTATTATTTCTTATTGTTGTTGCATTGTCGAGAAGGAATCCGCAAGCAAGCATTTAGTTGGAAGGTGTATACCATGTGTATGGTGTACGACTAATGAAACTTGAAACTTGAAAAACTCACATGCAAGTGTGCACACAAACACATTTTTGCACAGTCATACACTTATAGAACTCATACACAGGGAGGCATACTTCAATTGAATGTCAATGAACGGAGAAGAAAAAAAAACCATTATATTCTTTATTCCAGGTGAATAGGCTACATTCTCTCTCTCGGTCTCTCTCTTTCTCATTCAAATGGGGTATTTGAAGTTGGATTGTGGTTTGAAATTACATGTCACCAACAGAGTGCTAGGTCAGGGAATAAATTGGCACAGGTTTATAGTAAAATAAAACATAATGTATGACAATTGGAAAATTATTTTTGTGTGCTGGAACGTTTTACTGTTGTGCTGAGATGAATTTCCATTGACATAGTAATGGATGTGTTTGATGTTCCTTTGCCTCTGTGACTTGATACGTTTTATTTGAGTCCTTTTCCATAATTCAACGTTTCTCTGTGTATTTCTTCTTATTCTGGAGAACCTGTTCTGTTCTCGCTCTATATAGTTTCTCACAGACAGCGAAGACATGCATACACTTCGTTACCACCCTTTTGGGAGCGGTTGTTTTCACCTAGAGGTGACAAGCCAGAAGTCAACATAACTTATTTTTTTACCTTCATTGTTTACCTTGGCTCAGCCTTTCAAGTCCACTAACGGGGAAATCCTCTCATAAAAGACAGACAGAAATATGCAGTTGGTCAATGAAAGCACTGTGAAGGGTGTATGAGTGTATCATACCTTAAGAAGGGGCCACAGACCTCCATTCATCCCGCAAAGAAAAGCTCAAAAAGAAAGGCAGACAATCACCACAAGGTCACGTGACACCGAGAGAAAGAAAAAGCGAGACTTAGAGGAAAAGGGAGGGGGCATTTTGTTTGTTTCTCCCGGACTGGAAAAAAAAGTATTAGCGCGATCGTTAAACCCAAATAGACACACCTGGTTTAGGGGCCCTAGCTTTGAGACAATAGGTGTGCCCTTTTCCTCTCTCTCCCTCTTTGTTTGCCATCTCACAGACAGTAATGGCTAGGGCCGGAACCATACCACAATACCTTTCTGACTTCTCTCCTCGCTGGCTTAAGCTGGCCCTCCGGCAGGTCAGTTTAGCTGTTTAACAGTTTAGCAGTATAAAATGGACACAGGATTGACTGGAGGGTGAGACAGATAGGAATGTTTCTCAAATTGAGGACTTATAATAAACAACGGTCAAAAGATAATTAGTAGATTAAGTTATGTTTGGATGTTTTGAAGGCCACTGTTCTCACACTATTTTAGCTCCATGTGACGCACTCAATTATTGTCTTTAGTACTGATTCAGTTTTATTTTCTTGGTTCACTTTTTTGTACTTCTCCTTTTTAAAATTGTCTCTATCTAGCCCTCTCCCTCGCTCTCTATTTTTTTTCTCGCCATCTCTCTCTCGCTCGCTTTCTCTCAATTGTCACTCTTTCCACATTGTTTCATCTGCCGGCATGCAAGTCCGACCACGACGGCGTCTTGCTCCTACCGTCTTATAGAAAGAAACTCAAGCAGGATGTACCAGTGACTAGAACCATTCAACACTGGTCTGACCAATTGGAATCCACACTTCAAGATTGTTTTGATCACTTGGTCTGGGATATGTTGCGGTCAGCCTCAGAGAATTACATCGCCCTATATGCTGACTCGGTGAGGGAATTTATAAGGAAGTGCATTGGAAATGTTGCACCCATTGTGACTATTAAAACCTACCCTAACCAGAAACCGTGGATGGATGGCAGCATTTGCGCAAAACTAAAAGCACGAACCACTACATTTAACCATGGAAAGAGATCTGGGAATGTGGCTGAATATAAACAGTGTAGTTATTCCCTCAACAAGGCAATCAAACAAGTGAAATGTTGGTACAGGGACAAAGTGGAGTCGCAATTCGATGGCTCTGTCATGACCTCCGCCGAAGTTGGTGCCTCTCCTTCTTCGGGCGGCGTTCGGCAGTTGTTGTCACCGGCTTTCTAGCTGCCACTGGTCTGTGCATGCTCTGAGGAGGCACTGTATTATCCTCAAAGCGGGCAAAGAAGGTGTTTACTTTGTCTGGAAGCAAGACGTCAGTATCCGTGACATGGCTGGTTTTCTTTTTGTAGTCCATGATTTCCTGCAGACCCTCCCACATACGCCTAGTGTCTGAGCCTGTCAAATGTCAGAGTGCAGCGGTGAGGACGGAGTCAGGCACAGGACACAGAACTGAGTAAAATAACGTACTTTACTCGAAAAGAAACAACCATAAATTCCACGCAGGGAAAACACACCATAACATCATTTTACTATTTGTTTTGTCTTGATTGTACACACCTGGTTCCCATTACGTTATAATTATTTTCCCTATTTAACCCTCTGGTTCCCATTATGTTTTGTGTGTGTTTGTTCCAGTGTCAGAGTGCAGAGGTGAGGACGGAGTCAGGCGCAGGACACAGAACTGAGTAAAATAACGTACTTTACTCGAAAAGAAACAACCATAAATTCCACGCAGGGAAAACACACCATAACACATCAGTCTATAGCACTCAACAAGGAACAAACACACAGAAAACATATTGGGAACCAGTACTTATAATTATAACGCAATGGGAACCAGGTGTGTACAATCAAGACTAAACAAATAGTAAAATGATGTTATGGTGTGTTTTCCCTGCGTGGAATTTATGGTTGTTTCTTTTCGAGTAAAGTACGTTATTTTACTCAGTTCTGTGTCCTGTGCCTGACTCCGTCCTCACCGCTGCACTCTGACATTTGACAGGCTCAGACACTAGGCGTATGTGGGAGGGTCTGCAGGAAATCATGGACTACAAAAAGAAAACCAGCCATGTCACGGATACTGACGTCTTGCTTCCAGACAAAGTAAACACCTTCTTTGCCCGCTTTGAGGATAATACAGTGCCTCCTCAGAGCATGCACAGACCAGTTGGCTGGACATATTCAATCGCTCATTATCCCAGTCTGCTGTCCCCACATGCTTCAAGATGGCCACCATTGTTCCTGTACCCAAGAAGGCAAAGAAAACTGAACAAAATGACTATCGCCCCGTAGCACTCACTTCTGTCATCATTAAGTGCTTTGAGAGACTAGTCAAGGATCATATCACCTCCACCTTCCCGGCCACCCTAGACCCACACCCAGGGCATACCGCCCTAACAGGTTCACAGACGATGTAATAGCCATCACACTGCACACTGCCCTATCCCATCGGGACAAGAGGAATACCTATGTAAGAATGCTGTTTATTGACTGCAGCTCAGCATTCAACCCCATAGTGCCCTCCAAGCTCATCATCAAGCTGGAGGCCCTGGGCCTCAACCCCGCCCTGTGCAATTGGGTCCTGGACTTTCTGACGGGCCACCCCCAGGTGGTGAAGGTAGGAAACAACATCTCCACCTCTCTGACCCTCAACACTGGGGCCCCACAAGGGTGCGTGCTAAGCCCTCTCCTGTACTCCCTGTTCACCCACGACTGTGTGGCCATGCACGCCTCCAACCCAATCATCAAGTTTGCAGACGACACAGCAGTAGTGGGCTTGATTACCAACAATGACAAGACAGCCTACAGGGAGGAGGTGAGGGCACTCAGAGTGTGGTGTCAGGAAAACAACTTCTCACTCAAATATCAACAAAACAAAGGAGATGATCGTGGACATCAGGAAATAGCAGAGGGAGCACCCCCCTATCCACATCGACGGGACAGCAGTGGAGAAAGTGGGAAGTTAAGTTCCTCGGCGTACACATCATCGACAAACTGAAATGGTCCACCCACACACACAGTGTGGTGATGAAGGCGCAACAGCCCCTCTTCAACCTCAGGAGGCTGAAGAAATGTGTCTTGTCAACCAAAACTCAAACTTTTACACAGCCACAATCGAGAGCATCCTGTCGGGCTGTATCACAGCCGGGTACTGCAACTGCTCCGCCCTCAACCGCAAGGCATTCCAGAGGGTGGTGCGGTCTGCACAACACATCACCGGGGGCAAACTACCTGCTCTCCATGACACCTATAGCACCCGAATCTCACAGGAATGCAACAAAAGATCATAAAAGATAACAACCACCTGAGCCACTGCCTTTTCACACCGCTTACCATCCAGAAGGCGAGGTCAGTACAGGTGCATCAAAGCTGGGACCGAAAGACTGAAGAACAGCTTCTATCTCAAGGCCATCAGACTGCTAAACAGCCATCACTAAGTCAGAGAGGGCTGCTGCCTACATGGAGGTACAATCACTGGCCGCTTTAAAAATGGATCACCAGTCACTTTAATAATGCCACTTTAATAATGTTTACATATCTTGCATTACTCATATCATATGTATATACTGTATTTTATACCATCTATTGCACCTTGCCTATGCCGCTCGGCCATCACTCATCCATATAGTTATATGTACATATTCTCATTCACCCCTTTGAAATATGTGTGTATTAGGTAGTTGTTGGGGATTTGTTAGATTACTTGTTAGATATTACTGCAATGTCGGAACCAGAAGCACAAGCATTTTGCTCCACTCGCATTAACATCTGCTAAACATGTGTATGTGACAAATAATATTTGACTTGATTTGAAGAGAAGATAGAATTGGAGAGGGACTGACATATTGACAGAAGACGCCCCTCCGCGCGCCTCTGCGCCTCCAAAGAGCTGACAGAACAGAGCATCCTAATACGGATGATGTGCCTGCAAATCCACTCACAATACCAGCAAACATCCACCTGCCAAACACCCCCCCCCCCCCCACCACACACACACACACCCCAACAGCCCCCGCAAGCCAAATAAACAGAGACACACATTTGAATTAAATTCTACAATCAACATCCCTACCATCCTGCATACAAGGAATATAAGCTCAACCATCTGTGTTTAATCTGAACAATAGTCACAGAGACTAACATATTGTAGTGTACACACACACAAACGCCACAAACACATTCATTTTATCTCACATCCCCGCAATGCTTAATGTCTTAACGCCAGATTTACACAACTCTATGTAATTTGAGGTCATTTCTCTTACTGTAATCAACAGCCAACACTGTTCAGATAGACATTAAATGTTAATCGCTCCGTTTCCCCACACTTTCTTGGGGCTCTATTGTTTTCCACACATGATAGAGAAGAGTGAGAGGAGAGGTTGCGTAATAGTTGAAGGGCTGTTGAATATGCATGGTCCCGCCGGTACCTGCCTTCCGTACACTACCTGAGCTGTTCATACATAATCAAGTGTGTTCTTATAGCAGCCTTTACGTAAGCCCAGGAGCATGAGTGTGTGTGTCTTTGTACGTGTGTGTGTGTGTGTGTGTGTGTGTGTGTGTGTGTGTGTGTGTGTGTGTGTGTACATGTGCGTTTGCATGTGGTATTCTCTATTCACCGAACAGGTGAAACAGGGCATTCACATTACTGTACAGAGATACTGTGCTAAGAGGCTTACTCAATGCTAATAGTGTAGGCTATATACTGTACTGTATAGTTTCCCGCCCACACATAGAGTAGGAATTTCATATGAGGCACCTATGTCAGAATGAATTCACGATTGGAGAAATAAGTTCTTCATACTTTTTAATGTACTTTTTCCTCTGGTGTTTTCATTATCTTACAACACCCACACATACACGCACACATGCACATATAGGAAGTACAATTATATTATCTTAGCCATAACCTAAGCTCACCCAGAACACCAGATGACGTTCTAATGGTGTCCACTGGTATTGTCAGAGACAGAGTGGTGTGGACCAAAGTTATCCATTAAACCAAGCTAGATGTCAGAGCTCCTTAATGGCCAGTGAGTGGGGTTTAGAACCTTTCAGCCAGTTAAATTAAATTTAATGGCCTCAAAGTTTTAATGTTATTAGAGAGAGCGAGAGAGGGAGAGAGACATGAATGATTGGACCTTCATCCCCACACGTTGTGAATCTGAAGTCATGCCAGGAACGCATAAATCATCTTAGTCCCTGAGCTGCTAAACACATGGCGAGGGCAAACACACGCTTGAGCGCTCACACAAACACACACACATGCACACAAGCATGCACGCACGCAGACACAGACTTGCACACACATATATACATGCAGGTCACATAGGCACACACAATCGTATGCACACATACACAAACACACACACACTCACACTTCACTTGTTCCATGCGTCCACACACAGCTCTCCAAAATCACCTTTAAACGACTTCTCTTCATTTTAAAAACAGTATTTTCGTAATTTATGGGCTCGGGTAGCTTTAATATTAATCAAAACTGTCACCAGATTATCCGCTCTTAGACCAGATGGTCCAGGGTGAGAAATCACATTTTCCTGATGTTTTTGATTTGTACATTTATTTTCTCCCTCACTCTCTTCTTTCCTCTTGTTGATTTCATTTTGTTCTTATGCGCATTACCTCGGATTAAACTTGCTGATCCCGTACAAGGCTGCATAACCAGCCAAAACCTTTCGCCATTGTCATTTCTCATAATCTATCTCCATCCATACATGAAATAATCTTCTCATTCATTTAAAAGAGAGAGTTGATAGAAGCCATTGTGAGGCGTTTGAACTCAATGCCTGAACAAAATAAATTGTTTTAATGCAGGCAGGCTCAGGGAGGGGGCTTGGGAGGCATGCAACAATATGACTAAGCTTTGGGAGGGGATTTTGAAGAGAAACTGAATGAATAAAGAACCATGATCCTTTGTGATGCCAGAGTTTGATGCAAAGCCCAGAGGCAAAATAGTTTATCTGAGCAAGATGAGGAGAGGGAGGAAAAGAGAAGAAAGTGAGAGAGGGAGAGAGAGAGAGAGGCAAGAGAGGGAGGAGGAGAGAGTGGATTTCAAGTGTTTTCATTGTGCGTTGTGTTACTGTGTTGTTTTTGGTGGTGGTGGAGGGAGAGTGGGGAGGGTTAATTTAGAGAGCTAGCGTATGACGATCTGAGCAGGGACCATAATGAGGAACAAAGAAGGCTGGGCTAAGACTTGGGGGCACTCTGCCTAATGAAACACATATACTTGTGTGTGTACATACGCAAAAACATGCATGCAGGAAGAAGCACAAATGAGGAAAATTACAGTGGTTCTATTCAAAACTGACGTAGACCAGTGTTTAGGAGCAAGTGTTTTCTATTTATATCATTGTCATGAAGAAGAGAGGCGTAGCTAGTTTTTCATTCGTCCTTAAATCTCTTGTTAAAACCATTGGACATGCAGAAGAGAAGGCAGCTGTTTCAACAGATCAGAGTGTTGAATCAGGTGTGTGTGTCACTGGTGTAGCACATCCCCTTCCAGGAAGGAAAGGGGGCCACAACCCCCAGATAGTATATGAATAAATCATAAGCCATCACATTTTTGGGGGGAATTACGTTAGCTTTAAAAATGCAAAATTGTATCTTACACTCATGGCAAAATGTGTAGAATAACAGGAAATTTGCTCTAAAAAGGCAACATATTCTCTCTGACCCATGACAGCTTGCTCGGACCTTGCACTATGCCACTGGTGTGTATGTGTGTGTGTGTGTGTGTGTGTGTGTGTGTGTGTGTGTGTGTGTGTGTGTGTGTGTGTGTGTGTGCGTGTGCGTGCGTGCGTGCGTGCGTGCGTGTGTGTGTGTGTGCGCGCGCGTATGAGAGAGAGAGAGAGATACAGACAGAGAGAGATACAGGAAAGAGAGATGGGAGAGGCAGAGATAAATATTGTATGTGTAGCAAGCTAGCCTGCAGCGGGTGTATGTGTTCCACCAGGACTGAGGCTTCAATACAACTGACAGGCGGAGAGCTGTAAAAAAAAAATCCCAACACATTTCCTCTCAAATCTTCTCCAATGGTGTGAGGCTTTGTTTTCACAGCTGCTTTTCTTTCTATCCATTCCAATTGTATGTATTTATGTGCGTGAAAGTGTGTGTGTGTGTGTGCGCAAGTGTGTCTATTCCTTGTTTGTGTGTGCATAAACCCTTTCTCTCTGTATAAGAATAGAAAAGGAAAACAAAAGATAAATGCCAAGTCATTGCAAGGCACAGAGAGACACAGTTGTTTTGTTCCGCCTCTAAACAAACCCCCAACTTATTTCCCTTCCCTTCTCTTCACTCAGACGCCCATTGTCAGCTTTGTAATCATCTGTTTATATGCAAGCGTTATATCATTGCGCCATAATCGGCTTGCCATGCCACCTCCCGGAGAAATTAATGTTATTTCTGGCATTTGGGGGAATTCTTTCATTGAAAATCTCGGGGGATGCTCGCCAGTCTGTCGGGCCGTGAACGGCACGACAGCGCCGGCGAGGAGTTAGAAGCAGGAAGCGGCATCCTACGTATCCAATTAATGGCTAGTCATTTAACATGATGGTTTTGGGGCCACCCTGCCGCCACTAATAATAGAATAATAACACTGCCGTGTCGCCGTCCCCCATTCTCCCTCCTACCCCACGATCCTTTACATCAGAGGAGACGGACAGATGGACGGGGGGGGAGTGTGTCAATGTCTATAGGGCATTCGAATGTGGGAGGGGCAACAGTAAAGAGAGACAGTGAGAGAGAGGGGGGGCAACAGTAAAGAGAGACCCTCTCTCCCACTGTCTCTCTTTACTGTTGCCCCCCATTCGAAGGTGGGAGTAATGGGTGAGACTGTCCAAGCCTGTTTGTGTCAAAGCCTGTTTGGCTTGGAAAGATAGAGGGGACATTGTAAGGTCACTAGGCAACTCCATTGTGGTAGCTGTTCGCTGGGTGTGCTGTCTTTGGCTGTGGTTGGTCTTGTTTGGCTTCTTCCCAATGTACTGCCCAATGTACTCATTCCAGTCACCAGAATTTGTCTTCAGCTACAGACTTGTCTAGGCTCTGATTGGGTGTCTAGCTTCCACCTGGAAATGAATTGGTTCTTGTCCAGGTTTTTTTTTCAATGTCCACTCTGTATCAGTGAGAGACACTTCTACATTATAACACAATGCAATAAAAAAAACTGCATGTGGCGTTGTCAACACTAGCTAGTAGTCTACCAGAGATGTGTGCACATCCCAATGCCTTATATTTTCATCGAAGGCTTTGACAAAACCAGAATGGAACCCACACAGAGGAGGTGAGACAGGTAAATAGATGAGCCCCACTGTACCAGTGTCAGAGGCTGTCAGGCCCATGATTGCATTGTTCCTGTGTGTGTGGATGCAGCCACCAGGCACCCAGGAAGAGGCCTGTGTATTAGTGGCGGTGGTATTGCTTATGGAGCTCATTCTCTAGGACATCCTGTGCTACGGCATTCACCGGGCGCCAGGGGAAATATAGCAGGCCAGGGTCAGACGTCCTTGGATCTACGCTTGCAGATTTACTATCCCTTCCTTTCCTGCTACCATCCTCAAGGTCCTGCTGACAACAAACAGGACAGAAAGTTGTGAATGATGGTTTTTCACTCACAGAAACAAGCTAGAAAACATGTTTTTAACTTGGTTAATGAATGTTTGAGGGAGAGCGATGTGGATTTTGGAGGCAAGGCTATTGACCCTGAATGTATACCTGTTTATGGTGAAACTTGAAGTGAGGTGTGCTGGTGGTTCTGCTCAAATAATGTAGGTGAGTGTGTGAGTCTGAGGTGTGAGAACTGGGCAATGGGAGATGTGTAGGTTGGATAGGTGTGTGTGTGTGTGTGTGAGAGAAGATCGGTGTGCATATGTGTTTTTGTGATTAACATGTGTACTTGGGCTGAGGTGGGCGTGCAATCACACAGTGTTATTTTATTTATTGAACCTTTATTTAACTGCGCAAGTCAACTAAGAACAAATTCTTATTTACAATGACTGGCTGTCACCCATATACCATGAAGCAAGGTGCCACGTACACACGGACATGGCGTAAATGTACGTGGGACAAAGTGCTTAGGAGCCTGCTGTTTAAATGTCAGCCTTTCACAGCACATCTCTGACCTGGCTATTACTGTACTGCCACTTCACATGAGGCCAGCGAATAAGTACGGTTTCAGAATCACAATGCATTGTGAAAGTGACTAGTCATTCGCTCGCAACTTGCATAGAGAAACCTTTTCCAATAATGCAGGCATGTAAACAAATGTAGGCCTGTCCGCATTCATAGGATCGGCCGATGGGGGTGTTATGACTGTAAATGCATCCTCACATGCTCATAACTGGATTATGCTCAATGGTTGTAGTTGCTCCACATTACACATGTCCATTCTCTCACACACACACACACACACACACACAAACACACACACACACACGCATGCACACACAGGCCAGAGAGATCAAACAGGCTGGCTACTTCTTTAAGTGAATTATAGGTGTGTCTCTGGTCCAAGATTACCGCCACACTAATCACGTTAGCATCGACCATGAGAGAGAGGTGCTGTTGTCTAGTGTACACAGACACTGGCTAAAGTGGTTATGTCTATCTTATAGTACCTGATATTGTATGCCTTACAATGAGGATTTAGTTAGGATGGCGCTATGCTGGCCTCACGCTATCTCACATTGGCACCTGAGTACAAACACGCATATCAATTCACAAACAGACTAAAACATATAGACAATTTGGCATTGTGTGTTTATAAGAGCGTTTGTGTGTGTGTGCGGGGGGGGGGGTATGGATTTACACCACTAATACACTAATATGCATTAGAATTAAGCTTATACAGGCTTGTGAACTGCAACGGTTGAAATGAATCGTCAAAGTTAGAGGAGAGCTGAAGAGGAGGGTAAAAAAGGAAGAGAAAAAAGGGGCCGATAAAATTATGAATTTAATGTTTATTTCCCTAAAGTCACGGATAAGGTCGGCACAAATGATTCCCTCCGACGTAAGCTGCGAAATGAAGCTGGCGTTTTCAATGGGAATAATTAGCTAAGTTGACAGCTGATCCCCTTCAGAACAGCACAGCACAATTTTCCCTCCACCGCTCGCTCCCTACCGCGCCATTTCTCTCTTGGTTTCTGAATAAAATCACTCATTTGAGCATGTTTGTGTGTGTGTGTGTGTGTGTGTGACAGGGGAACGTTGAAGAGTCTTGTAATTAAAATGGCCACAATAATATAAATCTTCTGCAACTAATTAGAAGTGATAAGATGACAGGAGGTGGACTTAATGCTTCTTTGACCCTGGCAGGGGGGCCAGTGTGTGTGTGTATGTTACTGGGGGGTTTATCAGTCTGTAAAGTCAGGCGGGAGGAGTGAAGAGATGAGTAAGCAATGTGCTTCCCTTTGCAGAGCACAGAACGTACCCCCTCTAATCTCCATCCCTGGTTCAGCATGGACACATACACACACACACACATGCACTCAGGTGTAGGCTTTAAGGGTATTATATAACTTAAGCGAAGCCTACTCTCCTATGAAAGGGATTTTGATCTGTTTTTCAGACTTCCAAACTTTTATGTTTTGTTTTCTGTCTGTCAATGACAAGTGATGGTTATCATACCTGATATGAAAGGCCTGACCCTGTCTTTGAATTGTGGGACACACACACACACACACACACACACACACACTACCAGGCCCAGTTTCTGATGTAGACAAATATCTCATTGTAGAAATTAGATAAAGCATCACAAACAGAAGCTTTGATTTATTTTTATTCTTTAACGCAGACTGTTTATCTCAACTCAAAAGGGATTGTCTGCCAGCAGAATCTTGGTGAGGTCAGTGCTGTCTACTTTGTGTGCAGGAGAGTGTCTGAAGGCCCACTTAAGATCCTCTTTAGTCTTAAATGTGCTGAGTTGGGCACTAGGGTCCGTCCGGTCTAGGCTTTGGACAGAACACTTTAAACTCCCGAGTGCTCTCTCGTTCTCTCATTCTCTCTGACCTATTTTATCTTCGAAGCTTCAGCAAGAAGTAGACTTACTCAGTGGTGGAAATAGTACCTAATTGTGATACTTGAGTATAAGTATAGATACCTTAATAGAAAGTTGCTCATGTAAAAGTTAGTCACCCAGTAAAATACTACATGAGTAAAAGTCTAAAAGTATTTGGTTTTAAATATACCTAAGTATCGAAAGTAAATGTAATTGCTAAAATATACTTGTTTTTACATTTTACGGATAGCCAGGGGCACACTCCAACTCTCAGACATCATTTACAAATGATGCATTTGTGTTAAGTGAGTCGGCCATCAGTCAATCTTTACATCAATCCACACATCTAATTCTGGTTGTCAGTATACTTAAGTGATAATTCCCTCGAAGCTGGTGTTTGTAGGATATATTGGCACGGGTGTTGTTGGCAAACCGTGTCTGTAGCGGCAGATCTCCTCTTCGTCTGAAGAGGAGTAACAGGGATCGGACCAAAACACAGCGTGGTAAGTGTCCATAATTATTTATTACGAAAACAACTGAATACAAACTGAAAACAAAAATAACGTGCATCAACGTAACAGTTCCGTGTGGTGACAAACACTGACTCGGAAAAACAAACACCCACAAACCAACAGTGAAACCCAGGCTACCTAAGTATGATTCTCAATCAGAGACAACTAACGACACCTGCCTCTGATTAAGAACCATACTAGGCCGAAACAGAAACCAAACATAGAAAAACAAACATAGACTGCCCACCCCAACTCACGCCCCGACCATACTAAATAAAGACAAAACAAAGGAAATAAAGGTCAGAACGTGACAGTGTCAATATATCCTCTGGCTTCAAAAACATTATCAATTTTCTACAACAGGATACCAACATATTCAAAATATGATTGACATATTTTAAATTAAAAGTTATTTTGATGAATCCTTACACGAGATATAGTCCCAACATAAATGTAGGGTTGCTACCCAAGCCGGCTGGTTGTTCGTTCTATTGGTTGGCTTGCCAGAGACGTGACCCAGCGATTAAGTATTTTTGTTCTACAGTAAATGTTCCTTTGCCATGATGGCTGGCAACGTTCTTATCCCTTGCTTGCTAGCTAGCCAACATTGGCTAACACAGTCATGTCAATCAGTGCAGCCAGAATAACGGTAAAGTAGCTGCATTTACGTTTGTTTATGCTGTTTTCTATAGATTTTTTGGGGGATACATCCATAACAATGAGCTAATGATGCGCGATTTCGCCTGGCATAGAAAATGTGCTCTCTCACAAGGACACTGCTCAGTGTCAAACTGAAGCTGAAATGCAAACTAGCAAACTAGCTGCATTTCGTGTTTTTCTATTGACATTTCTTTGTATATCTCCATAAAAATGATGCTGATTCATGATTTCGACTGGCTAAGAAAAACTGCCAGACTGTGTGTCTCGTCCCTACTCCCGACACGTTCATTGCTATGGGACAGCTGGAGGTCAAATTTCATTGTTGAATTTTTTTTTTACAAATGTCAGACAGACAGCAAGGTTAATACAAATGGTGGTAACTTACGAAATAGACACCGGCTGGAACACAGTTTTAACCAATCGGCATCCAAGATTAGAACCACCCATTATATCAAGACGGATAAATCTGCATTAGCTTTTCCTTTGCCATATGTTGACTGTGATTGTAGTCATGTGTGTCCCTGTAGATGACACATTTGCTGACAGTAGGGCCTATCCATTGCATGAATCTAGCGTTGTTGCTAGTCACTGTGGTAGAAGAGTGTGTGCATGTGCATCTATTACTTGGTGTGTGTGTGTGTGTGTGTGTGTGTGTGTGTGTGTGTGTGTGTGTGTGTGTGTGTGTGTGTGTGTGTGTGTGTGTGTGTGTGTGTGTGTGTGTGTGTGTGTGTGTCCTGATCCCTGTGGATGAGAGTGAAAGATGCTGACAGGACTCCTGACTCTCACCTGCAGTATGGAGCTGTGTGGAGGGGTCATTACCCCAAAGCTCTGTGGACCCAGGCTGGTAAACAATACTGTGTGATGGTTGAAAACACTGTCTGGTGGTCTTGTGGTCTGCTGGGCTCGACACTGGAGGGCTCTGGGATGACACTGAGGGTGAGAAAAAGAGAGAGGATGGGGCAAATACTCGAATGGCGGCATGAATACAATGACAGATTTCCATCCATAATATTAAACCACAAAAGCAAACATCTACTTTTTTGTGTGGATGAAATTCTATTTATACAGTACCCTTTGTTGAGCTGACATACAGTACAGACTTAAACAGGATAGCACTTGTTATTGTGGGTGTAAGTAGTGTTTTGTGTGTGTGATGTAGGGCAGCCAAACCACACCACCTCTCCAACCCCATGCTGTGAAGTTCAACATGACCAGGTATGACGCAGATGAGATAAGACCAGAACGGGTGAGGGATTGGGAGATGAAAGGAGGGGTGAAAAGAGGTAGTGCTAGCCTCAGGGGATGCCGTGAGGCGGTGTGTGTCCTTTGCATGGCTCACCTCCACGATGAAGACCTGTCACACCATATCAACCATAGAAACATGCTAAGGAATGGCACTCACACCACTGCCATTTTACCTACTTAGAATGGATAGAGGGATCGGGGGATGGAGGAAAATTTCACGGTAGTAAATATTGTTTCAACTCTGCAAAAGAGTGTGTTGTACACACAAGCAGACGCAACCTTCTCTCTCTCTCTCTCTCTCTCTCTCTCTCTCTCTCTCTCTCTCTCTCTCTCTCTCTCTCACACACACACACACACACACACACACACACACACACACACACACACACACACACACACACACACACACACACACACACACACACACAGTGTCTTCAGAAAGTATTCACACCCCTTGACTTTTTTCCACATTTTGTTGTTACAGCCTGAATTTAAAATGGATCAACTGTAGATGTTGGCCTACACACTGTACCCCATATTGTCAAAGTGGAATTATGCTTTTAGAAATTTAGAAAATCATAAAAAATGAAAAGCTGAAATGTCTTGAGTCAATAAGTATTCAACCCCTTTGTTATGGCAAGCCAAAATAAGTTCAAGAGTTAAAAAGTGTTTAACAAGTCACATAATAATTTGCATAGTGTTTAAGATGATTTTAGAATGGGCAAATATTGTACAATCCAGGTGTGCAAAGCTCTTAGAAACTTACCCAGAAAGTCTCACAGCTGTAATCGCTGCCAAAGGTGATTCTATTGACTCGGGAGTGTGAATAATTATGTAAATGAGATATTGATGTGTTTAATTTTCAATACATTTGTCATTATGGGGTATTGTGTGTAGATGGATGAGAATGTTAGTAATTTCATCCATTTTGAATTCAGGCTGTAACACGGCAAAATGTGGAATAAGTCAAGGGGTATGAATACTTCCTGAAGGCACTGTACCAACCCTCTCACGCACACACAAACTTTCTCTCACACACACGTTTTACTCCCCCACTTTTAATTTCATGAAGAATGAATGTGTTTAATCTCTTGCTCCGCTGGTATGCAGACTCTGCCGTCTTGGCCGGCTATTCAATAGATTTCAATTTCAATTTGGTGCACTCTCGCTGCCACCAACAGCTCATCTTAACCCAATCAGCTAACTCACTTAAGAGGAAAAAGCTGAGTATGCAGGAATGAATATCTGGTGTTTCGTATTGTGCTGAAATGAATTACTTGCTGTAGATGTCTAAGTGGCTGAGGCTAATCTGGGTGATAGGATGGTGGCTAGGTTAGCTAGGCTGGTAGCATGCCAGAGACATGTGTCTGGGTCAGCTGGTGGGTCTTACAACACACACACACACACTCTCTAATCTGTGTTGTGGTTGAGGAAACAGCATGGCCATGGAGGAGGCTGCTGTTCTGTCATACTGTAACTCTCTGTAATCTCAGCCTCCCAGTGTGAAGCGTAATGCTTTATATCCACTGCACTGCCACCTGAGCATCAGGAGCGCTACCATGTTCCACATGCAAGTGGAGATGACAGCAAACACACACAAAATAGGGCTTGTTTAAAAAGCCTCTGTCCCTGTAGCGCTCCTACTTACGCTAAGGGCCATGCAGGGGGTCCCTCAGGAGCACAGTATGGGGGGCCACATGCTGGGCACCAAATCGGCCTGCAGGTTAGGTAAGAGTCCCCCTTGGGCCACAGATAAACCCTAGAGGAGCCAAGGGCCTCAGAACTAGAGTTCTATGATGTTTCTGCTGTATAATTGAATGGTACAGGCCAGGGAACATTTACATTTGGCATACGCTCTTATCCAGAGCAACTCAGGGGCTCCCGAGTGGTGCAGCGGTCTTAAGCACTGCATCTCAGTGCTAGGGGCATCACTACAGACCCTGGTTTAATTCCAGGCTGTATCTCAACTGGCCGTTGGTGCGGCCCACAATTGGTTAGGGTTTGTCCGGGGTAGGTAGTCATTGTAAATAAGAATTTGTTCTTAACTGACTTGACTAATTATATAAAGTTTAAATAATAAAGAGGAGCAATTGGGGTTAAGGGCCTTGCTCAAATGCACATCAGCCTGGGGATTTGAACCAGCAACCTTTTGATCACTAGCCCAAAGCTCTTAACTACTAGGCTACCTGCCTCCCCATGGTGTGTTTTTTGAAATAGTTATTGTATTAGTCATTGTATTTTTCTGAGGTAGTAGTTATTTGGGGACTAACAGTGACTTGGCTAAGGATTATATTACTTTTAAGAGATATGCCGATATTGTTGTGTGTGTGTGTTTGTCTGTGTGTTAGTGTATCATTATTGTGTTCTCCCGGTCCTGCCCAAGTTCTTTTTATGTCTCACTGGAGGTTAAGAGACACCCAGACTCACCCAGGTCCTGCTGGTCTTTATGTAGCCTAGCCCTTCTCTCTCTCCCGTGTCCCAAACCACACATGCAAAGTCAACAGTGCAGGCCATCATTCCTTCTCTCTTTCTTTCACTTGCTTATGTATTTGTTTATCCATCTATCTATCCCTTCGCCAGTCCAGCCATCTGTCTTTCTGTCCTCAAGTCTATTAGTTCATCCATCCATTCGACTTTCAGTTACCCCATACACACTCACACACACGCACCCACTCTCCCCAAACCTGTCTTCTTATTCAAATCTAATTTATTAATTCACTCATTCTTTCATTTTTCACTTTCCTCCACCGTTGTCCAATTAAAGCATATCCACTTTGTCTGGAAAATAAGTAGGTAAAAAGGAGAGAAGGAGTGATTGATAGGAATCTTATCTTCCTGCAGTTTTAATTATTTCATCTTTAGGTGTATTCATTTTGGGGCCAGGTTATTAAATGGTGTCCATTTTAATCAAATGCGCCACAGACTTAAATTGTGTAGATAATTAGAGACGGAATAATTTAATTGAGAAAGTCTCTCAGCCATCATGACTGAGTTGGCACATTGTGATAGGCTACAGCACACCCTGGATGGACTCAGGCTATGTGGCATGGATATCTTGCCTTTGGGGTATTTTTTCTCTTTCTCACCTGTATCGGTCTAATATCCTACATCTCGTCCTTCTCTTCCTGCTCTCCTCCCTTCCTCCCTCTTTCAGGTTCTAGCTAAATGTCCTGTAATGATACCCCTTCATCACCACCCCTCCGATATTTTCCCTCTTTCCTCCCTTCATTCTGCTCCATCCTTTTCCCACCATACTCCCCTGCTCCCTCTCTTTGTAATGGAGTAATTGTCTGGGTGTTTCATGGGCAGACAATGCTAATTACTACCCGAGTGAAGTTGCCTAGGGCATCTCCTGCAGGAATCACACTTCTGAGAGGTGTCCTTAAGCCCCCTTTAAGGGATTAGCCTGCGTGATGTGTGTGTGTGTGTGTGTGACACTGAGAAGAGTGTTTGTGTGCCACAGGGTTGTCTGTGAAGAACTTGGAAACATGTGTGTGACTGTGTGTGTGTGTGTGTGTGTGTGTGTGTGTGTGTGTGTGTGTGTGTGTGTGTGTGTGTGTGTGTGTGTGTGTGTGTGTGTGTGTGTGTGCATGTGCATGTGTGGGTGTGGACATGCGTGTGCGTATGTTTGTTTGTCACAGCTCCTTCTGTTTTTGGGATGGGTTGTTTCATGTTTACCACACATTTATTAGCAAAACATTTATTTCCCTCATCACGTCTGTTTAAGTGTTTGGATTTTTACCGGTCGACCTGAGCACGTACTTCGCAAACGACAAACATACATTTTTTCGCATTCTTCTCGCCTCTCTATCTCTCTCTGCATGTATCCCCACTGTACTCCTTGCTATTCTACTCCTATCTGACTTTATCTCTCCCAGTTTCCTCCCTCCCTCCCTCCCTCCCTCCCTCCCTCCCTCCCTCCCTCCCTCCCTCCCTCCCTCCCTCCCTCCCTCCCTCCCTCCCTCCCTCCCTCCCTCCTCTCTATCTATACCTCTCTCCTGGCATTGCCTCCACAGTGGACCACCTACGTACATTCTGCCTCCAGGTGCCCAAGCGAGAGGCAGGCAGGGATCCTATCAGCCCCTCTTCAAACAAACAACCTCCTCTCCTCACACTGTCTCCAAGGGAAATGCTGAGGAGAAAGATACACATACAGAGGGAGGAAAGGTGAGAGAGAGAGAGAGAGAGAGAGAGAGAGAGAGAGAGAGAGAGAGAGAGAGAGAGAGAGAGAGAGAGAGAGAGAGATGGACAGGGGAGTTAGCTGTGGAAACAGTGAGCTCATTAGCCCGTGGAGTAATGTGTTTCTCTCCCAGGTTAATATGCTGAACTCAAAAGGCACCTTACACCTCCAGTGACGATAAGTAATGGTGTGTGTGTGTGTGTGTGTGTGTGTGTGTGTGTGTGTGTGTGTGTGTGTGTGTGTGTGTGTGTGTGTGTGTGTGTGTGTGTGTGTGTGTGTGTGTGTGTGTGTGTGTGTGTGTGTGTGTGTGTGTGTGTGTGTGTGTGTGTGTGTGCGTATATCTGTGTGTGCTTCAGTGTTTTCATGCAATTGTGTGCCTGTGTATCTATTTGCATACACATACATGCATATGTAGTAGTAGCAGTTGTCAGTGTCGTGTGTGTTTGTGAGTGTGTACATATTACGAATTCAGGTGTTTGTCCGATGGAAACAGAAAGTTGGAGATTGGAGCGAACTGGGAAAGGGAAAGGGGGATACCTAGTCAGTCAACTGAACGTATTCAACTGAAATGTGTCTTCTACATTTAACCCAACCCCTCTGAATCAGAGTCTGTTTGTTTGTTTGTTTGTTTGTTTGTTTGTTTGTGTGTGTGTGTGTGTGTGTGTGTGTGTGTGTGTGCGTGCGTGCGAGACAGAGAGAGAGAGAATATTAAGAGGTGTCTGGCCGGCTGGACTGGTAAAACATATTTCACAGGCCCACAGAACACAGTTGACATGAGGAACACTGTTGCATTAGTAATGTTGTATGGAGGTGCTTGCCGACCTAAGGTGCTTCTCGGCAGCTGTATCATGGTGTCGCCGGCGGGAATGTTAGCTCCCACTAGCGTGGAGACTAGAGCAACAGTGTTGTATCGAGGTGAAGACATGACATAAGTCTGATATCTTGTTAGCTTGCCGACCTGAGCTGTGGTGCTTCGAACTGGGTAGCTGTGTCGCCTGCGGTAACTAACATGGCAAACAGTGTACCCGCCGTTGTACCAAAGTGCCTGCCAATCTGAGTTGCTTCCCACTGGGCAGTTTTATCGCGGTGTCGCCGACAATAGCAAACATGGAAACA
>NC_034189.2:34458533-34603533 GCF_002021735.2 Oncorhynchus kisutch
CTGCTGTTCCCACATGCTTCAAGATGGCCATCATTGTCCCTGTTCCCAAGAAAGCTAAGGTAACTGAGCTCACTTCCGTCATCATGAAGTGCTTTGAGAGACTAGTCAAGGACCATATCACCTCCACCCTACCTGACACACTAGACCCACTCCAATTTGCTTACTGCCCAAATAGGTCCACAGACAACGCAATCGCAACCACACTGCACACTGCCCTAACCCATCTGGACAAGAGGAATACCTATGTGAGAATGCTGTTCATCAACTACAGCTCAGCATTTAACACCATTAGTACCCTCCAAACTCGTCATTAAGCTTGAGACCCTGGGTCTCGACCCCGCCCTGTGCAACTGGGTACTGGACTTCCTGACGGGCCGCCCCCAGGTGGTGAGGGTAGGTAACAATATCTCCACCCCGCTGATCCTCAACACTGGGGCCCCACAAGGGTGCTTTCTGAGCCCTCTTCTGTACTCCCTGTTCACCCACGACTGCGTGGCCACGCTCGCCTCCCACTCAATCATCAAGTTTGCGGACGACACTACAGTGGTAGGCTTGATTACCAACAACGACGAGATGGCCTACAGGGAGCAGGTGAAGGCCCTCGGAGTGTGGTGTCAGGAAATTAACCGCACACTCAACGTCAACAAAACAAAGGAGATGATTGTGGACTTCAGGAAACATCAGAGGGAGCACCCCCCTATCCACATCGACGGGACAGTAGTGGAGAGGGTAGTAAGTTTTAAGTTCCTCGGCGTACACATCACGGAAAAACTGAATTGGTCCACCCACACAGACAGCGTCGTGAAGAAAGCGCAGCAGCGCCTCTTCAACCTCAGGAGGTTGAAGAAATTCAGCTTGTCACCAAAAGCACACACACTTCTACAGATGCACAATCGAGAGCATCCTGTCGGGCTGTATGACCGCCTGGTACGGCAACTGCTCCGCCCACAACCGTAAGGCTCTCCAGAGGGTAGTGAGGTCTGCACAATGCATCACCGGGGGCAAACTACCTGCCCTCCAGGACACCTACACCACCCGATGTCACAGGAAGGCCATAAAGATCATCAAGGACAACAACCACCCGAGCCACACCCAAGCCACTGTTCACCCCTCTATCATCCAGAAGGCGAGGTCAGTACAGCTGCATCAAAGCAGGGACAGAGAGACTGAAAAACAGCTTCTATCTCAAGGCCATCAGACTGTTAAACAGCCACTACTAACATTGAGTGACTGCCGCCAACACACTGACTCAACTCCAGCCACTTTAATAATGGGAATTGATGGAAATTGATGTAAAAATATATCAGATATAGGTTAGATTACTCGTTGGTTACTACTGTATTGCCGGAACTAGAAGCACAAGCATTTCGCTATACTCGCATTAACATCTGCTAACCATGTGTACATTTGATTTGATTTGACCATTGGTTGTGTCACATCATTGTCTACGCAATCGGGCATCAGATTACTATAATGAGAAATTTAAACACATATATAGGCATTGTGAGATCTGGCATGAGTCTACAATTTAGTCAGCCTGGAACTTGGCCTTCATAACTAATTTCAGCATTACAACATGAAGTGAGAGGAAATGCACACCCTGCAACCATGCACATCTGTGGAGGGATAAATCGTCGAGGGATACTGAAGTAATAATGGCAGTAAATCATATTGTTATTTTACTGTAGTGTCTTGATTGCTGTCTTTTGGGAACAGGTCTCTCATGTAATACAATGTAGGTTTAATCTCAATGGGATCCACCTACGTATATAAATGATAAAAAAATTATCTAAATGAAAAACAGTCCATTGAACAGAACACCATCAGCTGAGCAAGTGCTGCTCTTCTCTGGAAAAGACAACTTGACATTCCTCCTCCTTCTCTCTTCCATAAAGAAATGGGATATATTTTTTAATCTTTTTAAAATCTGTCTCTTCCAAACAAAACACGGGTCTCCATCAGTAAAAACGCGGTCAACAGAGTTAGGTCCTTTTCCTACAGTGAACCACACTTCACAAGGAAGCCCGCTGCCTTTGAGTGACAGCTCCTAGAGCTGAGGTGCCTTGACCAACACCGTCTCTTCAAAAGCAACCTTTCTTTCCCTATTCTGTTTAACACTCTCATTCAGCCTCCGCTCCTTTCACATGCCTGTCGTCTGCCTGACTGATGGAGAAGAAATGAATGGAACAGAGGCAATGAGGCAGTCAGCAAAAAATGAGTGCACGGAACAATGTGAAATTCAGTTAGGCACATACTGTATATCAGGTGGGTGTGATTACAACCATGTAAAAACATGTATGTATTTTCTCCAAAAAATGGCATCCTTCTGCAACCAGTACACAACCAGACCATGTCACAATAAATGCCAACATTTTTGCAATAACATCTTGATGTCACGCCTTGGTCATAGTGTTTTGTGTTTTCGTTATATATTTTGGTCAGGCCAGGGTGTAACATGGGTTTATGTGTTGTGTTTCGTATTGGGGTTTTATAGGATTTGGGATTGCTAATGATTAGGGGTGTGTCTAGTTAGGTTTGGCTGCCTGAGGCGGTTCTCAATCTGAGTCAGGTGATTCTCGTTGTCTCGGATTGGGAACCGTATTTAGGTAGCCTGGGTTTCGCTTTGTATTTCGTGGGTGATTGTTCCTGTCTCTGTGTAGTTTCACCAGATAGGCTGTATTAGGTTTCACGTTCCGTTTTTTTTGTTTTTTTTGTATTTAATAGTTATTTCATGTATCGTCATTATTTTCATTAAAAATCATGATTAACCTCTACAGCGCTGCATTTCGGTCCGACTCTCCTTCAACAAACGAAGAACGCCGTTACACTTGATGGCATCTAGGGGTGGCAGGTAGCCTAGTGGTTGGAGCATTGGACCAGTTACCGAAAGGTTGCTAGATTGAATCCCCAAGCTGACAAGGTAAAATTCTGTGGTTCTGTCCCTGAACAAGGCAGTTAACCCACTGTTCCTAGGCCATTATTGTAAATAAGAATTTGTTCTGAAATAACTGACTTGCATAGTTCAAAAAACATTTTATGACATTCAAAATCTTTCATTGTGCAATTAATTTTGTTCGGATACCCACACAACCATTGATCCAAAATATAAGTTTACTGTGTTTACTATCAAAATTGACTGAAAATCTCATTTTCATCTTGTCTAACCCATATCTGGTCAAAGGTGTGATCATTGAATACCTCTTCCACAATCATGTATTATTGTTTACACTAAAGTATTGTAAATGGTCCTTTGTGTCTCAGTTTTAAGTAAATGGCACTAGCAACACCATGGATGTGGGTTTGATTCCCACTGGGGTGAAAATGTATGGACTTTAAAAAAAAAAGCATCTGCTATGTAAATTACAATACTCTATTGGCCAATGGAGTTTTAGTAAAGCATTGTAAAAAAGACCCCAGCAACTTCATTTTGGATACATGCTTACTGTAAATCAGTGGTTCCCAACCTTTTCCGGTTACTGTACCACCAACTAACTACCGAGTGACTTCTCACAAGGTGGAGTGCGGGTGAAGGGCAACCCCATCTATGACCAGTGCCAGGGGTATAGGGGGAAGTTGCCTCCAGATGCTAATTTGGGGTCAGTTTTGTATTTTCCACACTAATGGTTAAGGTTAGGATTGGGGGAATGGGAACTGATCCTAGATTTGACTTCAGCAGTGCCAAAAGTGTTACATCACAACAACCAAAGAGTGGTTCTCAGAGCTGAGGGAGACAGCCAGGAGGTCAAGCCCCTACTGTCGATCACAAGACTGTCATGTCACCAGTCATCTGTTGACTTGTTATATTTGATCATAAAACGAGAGAGAGAGAGAGATCCCATCCCATGTCTGCTTTGTAAAGATCCTGAGTGAGCTTGCTATTCATCCACCCGAGTGCTGCATTTAATCGGTCAGGCCATTCACTCCAGAGCCCCAAATTCTTGGTCTACTGCCATAATTACAAATCTTTGTCTATTGCCATACTTACAATGTTCCTCATCTTGTCATTCAAAACAGCACCGTTTCTTAAATGTCTGCAACGTTTTCCTCATCCTGAACTCAGTCCAGACTAACAACCATGCCGTTTATTACCTCCAGCCTACAATAATAGCATGGCTGCATCCCAAATGGCACCCTATTCCCTATGGTGCACCACCCTATGGGCCCTGGTCAAAAATAGTGCACTATATAGGGGATTGGGTACCATTTGAGATGCAGCCTATGACTCTGAGAATAGGGGAGATTCCTCCCATTAAGAAAAAGTACCTCACCAGTGGGAATCAATGGGAGAAGCTGGTTTTGGGCACCTATGAATGGTGGGAGAGTGGTGAACAGTCTAATTCAGTTGCTATATCAGATATGAACATAATACATTGGTATTATCATGCAGTCCATTTCCATTAGTATTTATTTTCTATTTCATTCTGAATCTGAGCATTTTACAGCTATCAATGAAGTGCAGAAAATGTCCAATCTGATGCGTAAAGGCGCATAGCTTTCTGTGAGCATGAGTGAGGCAATTGTCCAATATGATATAGGCTACAATATGAAGGACTATTTAAGCTACTTTAGAGCTGGACGCAGTATTGTACTGTGGCATCGGTCCAAAGTGCCAGTAGGCACTTAAATCAACTGGTCGGTGTGCATTTATTTTTTTAGGGTCGGACAATCTTGATACTGGACAAATTTATATGCTTTCGTTGTACGGATTAATTTGCACTTCAAGGATATTTGTACAAGATGCGTCTTCAACTACCGGAGGTGGTCAGGAAGATCTCATCACAATCAGATCAAAATGAGTCTTTTGATTGCCTACACCTGTCAGATGTGGGTACAATCAGAATTTGGACAAGATCTGGACAACGGATGCATGTTCAAACCAGGTATAAACTGGGCTCTAGACAGGCCAACGCAAACACACCACTCTCTGCCGGTGAGCAAGGCTAATGAGAGGGGAGAGAGCTGGGACATGAAGCACAAGATCTGACTGTTTGTACTACTATACTGGCTCAGAAGGTAGAGTAGACCAATCTTTGAAACCCAGTCGCTCACTTTGGTGTCGTAACCCAGATGGCTCTTTGCAAAGAAGGTCAAAGGTAGGTAAAGTATGACAAGAGGTTGAACCATGCTCATTTGATGAGTACCCTTTATTGAGGCCTGAAGACTCACATTAACTCCCCGAGCTAATGTCTAGGCTTTAGCTCAGTGGGCTTAAATGGTTTTGTTGTAGACAGGAAACCTTGGTTTGAACCAGTCAGTATGGGGGGAGCCCCAGTGAGTGAGCGACAGTCGAGGCCTCCCTGTTGGGTCTCTGTAGAGAGCCTGCACGTGACCAGCATCACAAAGAAAACACAGCAGCAACCCCCCAGTCCTACACACACCATGTGCCTAGAAAACCAGCCCTGCAATCTGCAGAGTAGAGAGGCTGATGTCACCAGACATGTCAAATGCTTAAAGTCTATGGTGGTATATGGTAAGCACTGATTATGACTCCAAATAAAAAAGTGCCAGAATGCGTTTAAAAAAAATTATGAACAGGATTGTAAAATACAGATGGGTTGTTTACCTTACAATACCCTACAGTAAATATCTGAACACAAAACCATTTTGTTAACAGCTGGACTGTATAATTTGACTTCCATGTACTCCCTCCTTTGGTATTGATCCGTAGAGAAGCAGATTCGACTTATGTCTGTGTTGTGCTAGGTTGTTCATTGCAGCACTGGGTTTAGCTTCGGATGCTACATTAAAATTCCAGTCACAGTTGTTCATTCATAAAAGCCTGCCATGGAGTTCTAGGCTGCCAGGCTCACTGGGTCAAAGCCTTGCCAAGGTCAACATCCTCAAGCACTGCAGAGAGGCATCACAGCAGGGTCATTTGTGGGGGTGTGTGAAACACTTGCAAACACACACACACACACACAGACACACACACACGAAGGCACACACACACATGTATGAATGTGTGAGTGGGATGTGTGAGACATGCACACACACAAACATACACACACAAACACATAGATGAGCTCCTCTAATGCTGCAGCAGCATGAACATAAACAAATATCATAAGCAGATGATCGTACACTATCAAAAGTCAGTGTCATGTATGTCACACAGGCTTCTATTGCCACAAACAGGGACATGAAGAGGAAATGGTGCTGTGAGCGAGGTTAGCATGAGTAGTGTCCCTCTGCTAGTCTAATTTACCCTTCCATTGCACAATGGTAAGAGCCCTTAATGATAGTAAAAGTACCAACAATGGATAAGAAAGACACACACCTCTTTTCTTTTCCGCTTTAAGGCAGACACCTACTATTAGCACTACTGCAGTTCTCTTATACAGTAAACATACACATGCCCAAGTACTGGTCCTAGATTAGCACTCCTATTCTTTGTGCATACAGCACTCCTAGATGCTTTGTGCATACAGGTCTTGAACCATCACATGACATACAAAGATCTATAAGGCAAAAAGACCCTAGACAACTATTTTACAGAATACACACAGGAAATCAGCCACAGCTAAGTAATACACACACACACATACACACACACACACACACACACACACAGTTTTCGCACTGCAGACAGAGAAGTTGGATGTAAAGGTCAAGAGGCATTCTGTAAACACCTTTGATTGTGAAGCAGAGGTACGAGGAGTCATTGATATCTGCTGATGTAAAGGGGCTTTATAAGTACATTTGATTGATTGATTGGAAGTATCCGATTTCAAAGCGTTGGAGATACATCACATTAGGCCGCAATGATCAAAAAGTACTGCAGGTGCTTAGTGTAAATCTCTGAGGTGGACTCAAACTAGGCCTTAAAAAAAGTCTTAAGAGTAGGTCTTAGTACAGCAGTTTTAAGACCTTGACCAACTAGTCTCAATAAGAGTTATTTTGCCCCATTAGCTCACAAACCCATCTTTACAAACACAGGTTAAATGTTGTTGTGTGACATTTGCATGCCAGTCTATGGTGATTTACAGGATGAGTCCTGGTCTTGATGTTACAGTTTAACACCATCGTTCAAACTCCTAAGGCTATACTGTACAATAAATACTGAAAGGTCTGCTTGAATTAGTCCAATGACAATGAACTGAACGTATGCTGTTAGACACATTCCCATGACTTAACTACAAGCACATACAGTCGATCATTTAAATATAAGGGAATATTGCTTTGGACCAGTGGCGACCATACAGGCTTCCTCTCTTAGACTTTAGGCTGCAATAGCCTTCACAGGAAGTATCCTATCAATCCTCCTGATGTCACTTCCTTGTTTATTACCGGTCCCGGCACCTCATGTGATAGGCTGCCTATAACAGAGAGTAACATTCAAATTGTTGACAATTGAAACATAACGCAGAGTCAAAACAGACTTACTGTACTCCACATGGTAGCCTGTGATCCAAATGGAATCTTTTTTCCTTTAGGTAACACTTTATTTGGATAGTCTGTAGTGCATCTACATATGGACTATCAGCAACATTTCAACTAACTATCAAGCCTTACCCTAGTCCTAGCCCAAACCTTAACCCGTATTCTAACCCTAACCGTAACCTTAGCAAGCAGTTACTTATCAACAGATAGTTTGTTGATCGTATGAAAATCCAAATAAATTATGATTTCCCTTTATAGTACACTGTATATTTTGTTTTTGATCCCCAACTCTAGTTACCATCTTGTCTCATCGCTACAACTCCCCGATGGGCTCGGGAGAGGCAAAGGTCGAGTCATGCGTCCTCTGAAACATGAACCGCCAAACCACACTCCTTAACACCCACCCGCTTAAACCCGGAAGCCAGCCAGACCATTGAGTCGGAGGAAACACTGTTCAACTGACTGACGATCAGTCAGGCTGCAGGTGCCTGGCCCACCACAAGAAGTCGCTAGAGCGCAATGAGCCAAGTAAATCTCCCCCGGACAAACCATCCCCTAACCTGGACAAAGCTAGGCCAATTGTGCTCCGCCCTATAAATCTCACGGTCACGGTTGTGACACAGCCTGGGATCAAACCCGGGTCTGTAGTGATGCCGCTAGCATTGCGATGCAGTGCCTTAGACCGCTGCGCCACTTGGGAGGCCTCTACAGTACTTTTTATCAGGGTCCATGCAGACTAAGAAAGAAATGCAACAATTTAAATGTTTTAACTGAGTTAAAGTTCATATAAGGAAATAAATCAATTGAAATAAATTCATTAGGCTCTAATCTATCGATTTCACATAACACGACAGCCAGGCCCAGCCAATCAAAATAATTATTTCCCTACAAAAGGGCTTTATTGCAGACATAAATACTACTCAGCAACACCATATGTTGATGTCCTGGGCTGGTCTGCAGTTGTGAGGCCAGTTGAACGTATTGCCAAATTCCCTAAAACGTTGTTGGAGGCAGCCTATGGTGGAGAATTTAACATGATATTTTCGGGCAACTGCTCAGTTAAAAACTGTTCATAGATAAATACAGATTAGTATAGCAGTGACATGCTGCTTCACAGTCCTCAGTACAATGGTGTATCTTTGACAGATTCACCATTGAGAGCATCCTGTAGGAATGTATCACAGCCTGGTATGGCAATTGCACCATTGCAACTCTCCAGAGGGTGGTGCGGTCAGTCCAATGCATCACCGGGGGCACACTGCCTGCCCTCAAGGACATCTACAACACCTGGTGTCACAGGAAGGTCAAGATGAGTATCAAGGAACATAGCCACGACCTGTTCACCCCGCTACCATCTAGAAGGCGGAGACAGTACAGGTGCATCAAAATTGGGACAGAGAGACTGAAAAACAGCTTTAATCTCCAGGTCATCAGACTGTTAAATAGTCACCACTAGCTTGCCTCCACCCAGTACCCTGCCCTCAATTGTATTAACTCTTTCTAGCCAGCTACCAGCGTTACTCAACCCTGCACCTTGGAGACTTCTGCCCTATGTATATAGTCATTGAACACTGGTCACTTTAATCATGTTTACATACTGTTTCACCCACAGTATGGGTGCCGACAGAGATGGCCGCCTCGCTTCGCGTTCCTAGGAAACTATGCAGTTTTTTGTTTTCTTTACGTGTTATTTCTTACACTAGTACCCCAGGTCATCTTAGGTTTCATCACATACAGCCGAGAAGAACTACTGAATATAAGATCAGCGTCAACTCACCACCAGTACGACCAAGAATATGTTTTTCGCGATGCGGATCCTGTGTTCTGCCTTACAACCAGTGCCACGGGATGGTTCCAATGCAGCGACCCAAAAAAACGACTCAGAAAAAGAGGGAAACGAAGCGGTCTTCTGGTCAGACTCCGGAGACGGGCACATCGTGCACCACTCCCTAGCATTCTTCTTGCCAATGTCCAGTCTCTTGACAACAAGGTTGATGAAATCCGAGCAAGGGTAGCATTCCAGAGGGACATCAGAGACTGTAACGTTCTCTGCTTCACGGAAACGTGGCTCACTGGAGAGACTCAATCCGAAGCGGTGCAGCCAGCGGATTTCTCCACGCATCGCGCGGACAGAAACGAACATCTTTCTGGTAAGAAGAGGGGCGGGGGCGTATGCCTTATGGCCAACGTGACATGGTGTGATGAAAGAAACATACAGGAACTCAAATCCTTCTGTTCACCTGATTTAGAATTCCTCACAATCAAATGTAGACCGCATTATCTACCAAGAGAATTCTCTTCGATTATAATCACAGCCGTATATATCCCCCCCCAAGCAGACACATCGATGGCTCTGAACAAACTTTATTTAACTCTCTGCAAACTGGAAACGATTTATCCGGAGGCTGCATTCATTGTAGCTGGGGATTTTAACAAGGCTAATCTGAAAACAAGACTCCCTAAATTTTATCAGCATATCGATTGCGCAACCAGGGGTGGAAAGACCCTGGATCATTGTTACTCTAACTTCCGCGACGCATATAAGGCCCTGCCCCGCCCCCCTTTCGGAAAAGCTGACCACGACTCCATTTTGTTGATCCCTGCCTACAGACAGAAACTAAAACAAGAAGCTCCCACGCTGAGGTCTGTCCAACGCTGGTCCGACCAAGCTGACTCCACACTCCAAGACTGCTTCCATCACGTGGACTGGGAGATGTTTCGTATTGCGTCAGCCAACAACATTGACGAATACGCTGATTCGGTGTGCGAGTTCATTAGAACGTGCGTTGAAGATGTCGTTCCCATAGCAACGATTAAAACATTCCCCAACCAGAAACCGTGGATTGATGGCAGCATTCGTGTGGAACTGAAGGCGCGAACCACTGCTTTTAATCAGGGCAAGGTGTCTGGTAACATGACTGAATACAAACAGTGCAGCTATTCCCTCCGCAAGGCTATCAAACAAGCTTAGCGCCAGTACAGAGACAAAGTAGAATCTCAATTCAACGGCTCAGACACAAGAGGCATGTGGCAGGGTCTACAGTCAATCACGGACTACAGGAAGAAACCCAGCCCAGTCACGGACCAGGATGTCTTGCTCCCAGGCAGACTAAACAACTGTTTTGCCCGCTTTGAGGACAATACAGTGCCACTGACACGGCCTGCAACGAAAACATGCGGTCTCTCCTTCACTGCAGCCGAAGTGAGTAAGACATTTAAACGTGTTAACCCTCGCAAGGCTGCAGGCCCAGACGGCATCCCCAGCCGCGCCCTCAGAGCATGCGCAGACCAGCTGGCCGGTGTGTTTACGGACATATTCAACCAATCCCTATACCAGTCTGCTGTTCCCACATGCTTCAAGAGGGCCACCATTGTTCCTGTTCCCAAGAAAGCTAAGGTAACTGAGCTAAACGACTACCGCCCCGTAGCACTCACATCCGTCATCATGAAGTGCTTTGAGAGACTAGTCAAGGACCATATCACCTCCACCCTACCTGACACCCTTGACCCACTCCAATTTGCTTACCGCCCAAATAGGTCCACAGACGATGCAATCTCAACCACACTGCACACTGCCCTAACCCATCTGGACAAGAGGAATACCTATGTGAGAATGCTGTTCATCGACTACAGCTCGGCATTCAACACCATAGTACCCTCCAAGCTCGTCATCAAGCTCGAGACCCTGGGTCTCGACCCCGCCCTGTGCAACTGGGTACTGGACTTCCTGACGGGCCGCCCCCAGGTGGTGAGGGTAGGCAACAACATCTCCTCCCCGCTGATCCTCAACACTGGGGCCCCACAAGGGTGCGTTCTGAGCCCTCTCCTGTACTCCCTGAAACTAGTTAGGCTACTGCAACATTCTGCAGCGATACGCCATCCCATCTGGTTTGCGCTTAGTGGGACTATCATTGTTTTTTCAACAGGAAAATGATCCAACACACCTCCAGCCTGTGTAAGGGCTATTTTACCAAGACGGATAGTGATGGAGGGCTGCATCAGATGACCTGGCCTCCACAATCCCCCAACCTCAACCAAATTGAGATGGTCTGGGATGAGTCGGACCACAGAGTGAAGGAAAAGCAGCCAACAACTGCTCAGCATATGTGGGAACTCCTTCAAGACTGTTGTAAAAGCATTCCAGGTGAAGCTGGTTGAGAGAATGCCAAGAGTGTGCAAAACTGTCAAGGCAAAGGGTGGCTATTTAAAGAATCTCAAATATCAAATATATTTTGATTTAACACTTTTTTTTGGTTACTACATGATTCCATATGTGTTATTTCATAGTTTTGATATCTACACTATAATTCTACAATGTAGAAAATAGTAAAAAATAAAGGAAAACCCATGAATGAGTGAATGTTCTAAAACTTTTGACCGGTAGTGTAAGTATTCAGACCCAAATGAAGCACATTTGGCATCGATTACAGCCTTGAGTCTTCTTTGGTATGACGCGACAAGCTTGGCACACCTGTATAAGGGGAGCTTCTCCCATTTTTCTCCGCAAATCCTCTCAAGCTCTGTCAGGTTGGATGGGGAGCGTCACTGCACAGCTATTTTCAGGTCTCTCCAGAGATGTTTGATCCGGCTCTGGCTAGTCCACTCAATTACATTCAGAGACTAACTAGTTTCCCAGTCTCTACCGCTGAAAAACATCCCCACACCATGATGCTGCCACCACCATGCTGCACTGTAGGGATGTTAGCCAGGTTTCCTCCAGATGTGACACTTGGCATTCAGGCCAAAGAGTTCAATCTTGGTTTCATCAGACCAGAGAATCTTGTTTTTCATGGTCTGAGAGTCCTTTAGGTGCCTTTTGGCAAACTACATGCAGGCTGTCATGTGCTTTTTACTGAGGAGTGGCTTTGGTGAAGTGCTGCAGAGATGTTTGTCCTTCTGGAAGGTTCTCCCATCTCCACAGAGGAACTCCGGTGCTCTGTCAGTCACCATTGGGTTCTTGATCACCTCCCTGACCAAGGCCCTTCTTCTCCTATTGCTCAGTTTGGCTGGGCGGCCAGCTCTAGGAAGAGTCTTGGTGGTTCCAAATGTCTTCCATTTAAGAATGATGGAGGCAACTGTGTTCTTGGGGGACCTTCAATGCTGCAGAAATGTTTTGGTACCCTTCCCCAGATATGTGCCTCAACACAATCCTGTCTCGGAGCTCTACGGAAAATTCCCTTCAACCTCATGGCTTGGTTTTTGCTCTGATATGCACTGTCAACTGTGGGAACTTATAGACAGGTGTGTACCTTTACAAATCATGTACAATCAATTGAATTTACCAAAGGTGGTTCAATGGAAACAGGATGTACCTGAGCTCAATTTCGTCTCATAGCAAAGGGTCTGAATACTTATGTAAGTTATTTCTGTTTTTTATTGTTAAGACTATAGCAATAATTTCTAAACAACTGTTTTCACTTTGTCATTATGGGGTATTGTGTGTAGATTTATGAGGAAAATGTTTTATTTAATCCATTTTAAAATAGCTCTGTAAAATACCAAAATGTGGGAAAAAATTAAGGGCTCTTTCCATGACATAGACTGACCCGGTGAATCCAGGTAAGAGAGAATACAGTATTCGGGATGTGTCAAAAAGTGATTGATGAGGAATGTTATGTGTCACGTGGTTATGACCATATATGTACATCCTGTCCGGAAGTTCTCATGCTATTGAGTGAGTGTTCATGTAACCTGATAGTGCAGCTGTTCCTTTGAAGTAAAGCCTGTGTTTGCACTAAAGCTGTCATGATGATTGATGTGTAGTGACCTTGTTGAACTGTGGAAGGTGTTTGAACATTTGAAAGAATAGGGCAATGTTGACGTGAACTTACTTCATACAAGATCCCTGTTTAGGGATCTTGTATATGAAACAGTAATTTCCGGGGTAGGTCAGCCAGAGTATAAGTAAGATCTGTGAACACTACGAGTGCCAAGAAACCTCGAGAGAGCTAAACCACAGAACACTCTAAAGAAGAAAGAAATAAAACATGGATTTTTTCATTACTGACATGCACGTGATGACCTTTAACATCGGAAGCAGGAGCCCGGATAAAACAGAGAAAGGGAAGAGTATAAAGCATCAATATACGATGTGCCAAAAAGGTGTTTTCTAAATTTGTATAGAACCCAAATACCGTCTGCAACTGTGCTGAAGGATCAAGTGTTGATGTCTAATGGACAACTATGGGGGTATATGTTTGATTACCCGGCCTGTAGAGTGAGACTCTATACCATAGCCGAAGGAGAAGAATATTACAGACCAGACCTTAGGAGTGGACTACAGGCTTGAAGACTGGCATGTGTTTCGCAAGGTCGTGTGTCCCAAACTGAGAGTTATCACAAAGGGGTATAGCTTGTTCACGGGCTACGAGGCCCATTGGGAAGGTGCCCCTGACTCCTCAGGAAGAATATTTCATAGGGTGAAAATACAAAGAAAGAATGTTCTATATCAGCAACGAGAAAATCCGCAACTGTAACATCCGTGATGGTGGACTGACCGGGAAGGTTGCATATCCTTTTAAAAGTTGGGATATAATGGAATTTAAAATGTTAGAGTTAGCGGATGCTTTTTGGTACAGAGCCAATGCCGGCAAAGTATTGTTAAACTAAGGAAGTGCATTATACATATGAATCCTAAGGATTATGATTCAAAGGAACCCCCAGAAGGGTCATCTACTGAAAAAAACTCAGGAGGGTGTTCCCAATGTTTGATGTACTCAGTGTATATTTATATTCCGGATTCTGATATTGCTCATTCTAATATTTCTATATTTCATCATTCCTTTCTTATTGTGTGTGTATTATTTTGTATTGTTAGATATTATTGCACTGTTGGAGCTAGGAACTTAAGCATTTGTCACGACTTCCACCGAAGTCAGTCCCTCTCCTTGTTCAGGCGGCATTCGGCTGCCGATGTCACCGGCCTTCTAGCCATCGCCGATCCACTTTTCATTTTCCATTTGTTTTGTCTTTGTTTTACATACCTAGTTTCAATTCCCCAAGTACGTGTTCAATATTTAACCCTCTGTTTTCCCCATGGTTTTTGTCCGTGTTTGTTTTATGTATTTCGGTCTTTTTGTGTGGGCTTGGTATTACTACATGTATTTGGTAATTTTGAGTAAAGTTACTTTTATTACTCATCTCTGCTGTCCTGCGCCTGACTCCTCTGCACCAGCTACGCCCAGACCTTTTACAGCATTTCGCTACACCCGTGATAACATCTGCAAAATATTTGTACTCGACCAATAAAATTTAATTTGGTTTGTTTGGAAGCTAAGCCCGAACTGTAGAAATCTGGAGCGTATGCAGTCATTATGCAGAATTGCATTGAACACCTTAGTGTAGGTTAGCATCTGCTCTCTGGTAGGGATGAGTTAGGTTGTGTCCCAAAGCACCCAATTATTTACATAGTGCACTACTTTTGACCAGAGCTTTATGGGTCTTAGTTAAAAAATAGTCCACTGTATAGGGAATAAGGTTCTATGTGGGATGCAGCCTTAGAGGGCACTCTTGGCTAAGCTGCATGCATCCCATCAGGATGATTAAAATGGCAAGGATGATGACATGGCCAAGCCAGCATGCTAATTGAATTGAATATGTCAGTGGAGTGAGGGACTTGACTGTGGATAGAGAGCTAGAGGCATAGTGGATATCAAGATGCAAGTGGAGGGAAGGGAGACTTTCATCAACACACACTTACTGTACACTTACATACATACATACACACACATATACAGTATGTATACACACACACACACACACAACATAACATGTGGTTGTAAAGGTGTGTTTAAAGTCAAATTATCTCACAAACACACAAGCAACACAGCATATGTTTATACAGCAGTTTGATCAATGAAGAAACATAGAAAGACTGAGAATATATGCCTTCACTTAGTAATAGCCTACAGTGTATTACTGAGCATACAGACAAATCTACACAAATGCATGACAATATGGAAGCTCTTTAATAGCCCAATGCTGGCCACTGTCCAGTTTAATGACCATTGTTAGACAATTAAGAACGGTTACGAGTTATATAACAACCATTGCCACTGATTTATAGTTGCATTTTGCCCCAAGATCCGACCCTCTAAAACGTACGTAAAATGTGTTTGTCTCTCTCATGCAGGGTGACTAGTCACTCTCTGGCCCCATACATACTCAGGCTGTACAACGGATGTACATCACATTTGACACAATGGTTGTGATACAACACATTTTTTTATTGCTTTTTAGTTAATACAACATTGAAGTAACAAGACAATATACTGACATATATGAGATAAAACAGGTTTGGCTGCATAACATTTTGAAAGAAACTCAGCTACTGTATATCACAAACATTGTGTCGAATATATTGTACATCAGTTTTGTACATGGCCTCTCACAGGGATCATGTTTCAAGAGAAACAAAATGGACACAGAACCTAAGTGTCAAAGGTATGACTGTATCAACCTGAAGAGTGGTGGGTGTATCAATACACCCAGTCACTATAAAGATACAGGCGTCCTTCCTACCTCAGTTGCCGAAGAGGGAGGAAACCGCAAAGGAATTTCACCATGAGGCCAATGTTGGTTTTAAAACAGTTAGAGTTTAATGGCTGTGATAGGAGAAAACTGACGATGAATCAACAACATTGAAGTTACTCCACAATACTAACCTAACATGGAAACATTACCTTTAAATGTAAATCGTCCTATAACTCTGATCTTCTGTGCTACCGATTGAATTGAGCCATAAGTGTAATGATTCATACCAGCCCACAACCTGTGTTGTGGGCTGCAGCGTAGCCTAGTGGTTACAGCGTTGGACTAGGAACCGGAAGGTTGCGAGTTCAAACCCCTGAGCTGACAAGGTACAAATCTGTCATTCTGCCCCTGAACAGGCAGTTAACCCACTGTTCCCAGGCCGTCATTGAAAATAAGAATGGGTTCTTAACTGACTTGCCTGGTTTAATAAAAAATAGGGAAATCTAAGGTTACTGTACTGTTTTCCAGTTTGCTTGAGGGATTCTGGTTGTATGATTAGCACACTTTTTCCACATGGGTTTAACAATATTGGAAACTCACTTCGCTTTCACAAGTCAGGTGCTTTTCAATACATGAAGGAGAGTGTGCAAGTGCACACTTCTGGAAAGACCCTGCGAAAGACTAGCGTCCTGTTCAGGGCAGGAGTCTACTTGTAGGTCAAGTTGCATCATGTTACAGAAACAGTAGATAGGCTCCTGCCCTTATTGGCCATTCTGGCTCAGACAATGCGATATATATGTCTATTGAGGATCGGGAAAGCGGCCAAAATATCCTCTCCCCAAAAGCTTCAAGTGTGTACCTGAAATGAATTAACACTGAACATGGTCAGCCCTTGAGAACAATGCACAAAAGGCAGATGAGTGGATCAGAAAACCAGTCCATATCTGGTGTGACCATGATTTACCTCACGCAGCACGACACATCTCCTTCGCATAGAGTTGATCAGGATGTTGATTGTGACCTTTGGAATGATGTCCCACTCCTCTTCAATGGCTGTGCGAAATTGCTGGATATTGGCCGGAAATGGAACATGTCGTACACGTTGATCCAGAGCATCCCAAACAATGGGTGACATGTCTGGTGAGTATGCAGACCATGGAAGAACTGGAACATTTTTTTCAGCCTCCAGGGAATTGTGTACAGATCCTTGCAACATGGGGCCGTGCATGATCATGCTGAAACATGAGATGATATTGGTGGATGAATAGCACAACAACAGGCCTCAGGATCTCAGACAACGCTATTACAAGTCTGGAAAATGATTGAGGATCCAGAACGCTGCCAAAATATCCTCTCCCCAAAAGCTTCAAGTGTGTACCTGAAACGAATTAACACCAAACATGGTCAGCCCTTAAGAACAATGCAGGTAGGGGAGTGGATCAGACAACCAGTCAATATCTGGTGTGACCACGATTTACTTCATGCAGCGTGACACATCTCCTTTACATAGAGTTGATCATGATGTTGATTGTGTCCTTTGGAATGATGTCCCACAACTCTTCAATAGCTGTGCGAAATTGCTGGATATTGCCGGGAACTGGAACATGCTATCTCTGTGCTTTCAAATTCCCATCGATAAAATACAGATTTTATGTTTGTTGTCTGTAGCTTATGCCTGCCCATACCATAACCCCACCGCCAACATGGGGCAATATGTTAACCTCTCTAGGGTAAGAGGTGGGTCCCACCTCGTACTCTCGCGTCTCACCTCGTCAACAGCTAGTGAAACTGCAGGGAGCCAAATTCAAAACAGAAATCCCATAATTAAAATTCCTCGAACATACAAGTATTTTACACCATTTTAAAGATACTTGTTGTAAATCCAGCCACAGTGTCCTATTTCAAAAAGGCTTTACGACGAAAGCACACCAAACGATTATGTTAGGTCAGAGCCAAGTCACAGAAAAACACAGCCATTTTTCCAGCCAAAAAGAGGAGTCACAAAAAGCAGAAATAGAGATAAAATGAATGACTAAACTTTGATCTTCATCAGATGACACTCATAGGACTTCATGTTACACAATACATGTGTTTTGTTTGGTAAAGTTCATATTTATATCCAAATATCTGAGTTTACATTGGCGCGTTATGTTCAGTAGTTCCAAAACATCTGGTGATTTTGCAGAGAGCCACATCAATTTACAGAAATACTCATAATAAACATTGCTAAAAGATACAACTCTTGTGCATAGAATTTTAGATCCACTTCTCCTTAATGCAACCGCTGTGTCAGATTTTTTTTTTACTTTACGGAAAAAGCAAACCATGCAATAATCTGAGTACAGCGCTCAGACAACAAATCAAGCCAAACCGATATCCGCCATGTTGGAGTCAACAGAAGTCAGAAATAGCATTAGAAATATTCACTTACCTTTGATGATCTTCATCAGAATGCACTCCCAGGAATCCCAGTTCCACAATAAATGTTTGTTTAGTTCGATAAAGTCCATAATTTATGTCCAAATACCTCCTTGTTGTTCGCGCCTTGAGTTCACAAATCCATGACGCGCGATCACTGGGAGCAGACAAAGTCAAAATGTTCCGTTACAGTCCGTAGAAACATGTCAAACGAAGTATAGAATCAATCTTTAGGATGTTTTTAACATAAATCTTCAATAATGTTCCAACCAGAGAATTCCTTTGTCTGTAGAATTGCAATGGAACGCAAGCAAACGATCACGTGAACGAGCGTGGCCAGCTCATGGCACGCTTTTCATCCAAAATTCCCAATCCTGCCCCCTACCCTATAGAAGTTAACAACCTTGACATCAGCAAACCGCGTCGCCGACACGATTCCATTCACACTGTCTGCCATCTGCCCAGTAGGAACCGGGATTCATCCAAGAAGAGCACACTTCTCCAGAGTGCCAGTGGCCATCAAAGGTGAGCATTTTACCCACTGAAGTCAGGTATGATGCCAAACTGGAGTCAGGTCAAGACCCTGGTGAGGACGATGAGCACTTAGATGAGCTTCCCTGAGACGTTTTCTGATAGCTTGTGCAGAAATTATTTGGGTTGTGCAAACCCAGTTTCATCAGCTGTCCAGCTGTCCAGATCTCAGACAATCCCGCAGATGAAGAAGATGGATGTGGAGGTCCTGGGCTGGTGTGGTTACATGTGGTCTGCGGATGGTAGAGAAATTAACATTCAATTCTCGGGCAACAGCTCTGGTTGACATTCCTGCAGTCAGCATGCCAATTGCACACTCCCTCAACTTGAGGGGTCTGTGGCATTATGTTGTGTGACAAAACTGCTAATTTTAGAGTGACCTTTTATTGTCCCCAACACAAGGTGCATCTGTAGAATGATTTCGCTGTTTAATCAGCTTCTTGATATGCCACACATGTTAAGTGGATGGATTATATTGGCAAAGAGAAATGCTCACGAACACGGAAGTAAAGAAATTTGTGCACAAAATTTGAGAGAAATAGTTTTTTTGTGCAAATAGGACCTTTTATTTCAGCTCATGAAACATGGACCAATACTTCACATGTTGCGCTTATATTTTTGTTCATTGTAGATTGCTCGTCCGCCTGCCACTAACTCTGGCGGGCTTGTAACTGCGCATGCTGTTCACACATGGCTAGTTGAATGCCAAACTCTTCATTGAGACAATGCTAAAACATCAATTCATGGACAAGTCACTGCCACCTCTTCATTTGTGCCAAAATCAAAATGAAAGAAAAGTTATTTTTCAAATTCAGAAAGCTAGGCTTTCTGAAATGATGTCTTTATTACTTATCGTTAATGCTGACTTTGTTGTGCTTTGGTGTGCTTATCAATCCCACTCCTGTTGATAAAATAATTGTATTAAGTCGTACAAAAGTGTGTGAAGTTTAAAATGCATTATGCCATTACAAAATTTGTAATGTGATATTTTAACATTTAAAACATGTAAAACACAAATTAACATTTAAAAAAAATATTGACTCTGTCATCTTTCTCAAATGAAGCGTATGATGATGATGCAATCTTTGCAAGAGGAAGGGAATCTGATTTCATTGGTCCTCAACTCGTGGCTTAGCAGTAACAGTGCGTGGGTAAAATCACTGGTGAAGCCAATCCAGAAAAAAATCCATATAACAACCTGTGTGCTGTGATAATTGTTTTGTTTGCTTTATAACCTGTTAGTTCATATGCCTTGACAGCGTGATCTGTAGGCCTAAGGCCCAAGACAATAAGAAGTCACAGTGCAGAATAAATTCAACCATACATTTGTTTCATTACAAAACCGGAGAATAACATCTGTCCCGTGAAGTCCACAAGTCCACAAAACATATTGCATGTAACAAGCAGTTACATGACCTATAGCATAGTCAAGCAAGGTAATGTTTCTGAACAACTATTGATTTAGAACCACGGAGAGTTACCGCAAGTTTCAAAGAAAACGGAAGCTGCCTCCACTATTCCAGTACCATTTCAACTTCAACATCATCTAATCACCTCTGCATAGTCTGATACAGTGACAACTAAAAGATACCAATAACTATTTAGTCCAATCACGTAAGGTAAATATGATGTGACTGTCCATGTGACTGATTTCTGTGTGTATGTATCACTATTATAATCATTGGCCAGTACGGAGAATTACGTAAAACCGCAAGTCCAAATCCTTATCTCCATCCATGGCTAATTTAGGAAAGGGAATGGTTTTAGCTACCTAGCTAGCCTTTGGAGGCCAACACAACAAGATGCAACAATTCAAGTTTGATTGGTCTGAAGCTAAATTCAAACTGCCTTCCATTAACACTTTATTATAGTGGACTAGGAGCATTCACAGCTGAGCTCGCATAGTTTAGCTCAAAGCTGTGTCGTGTCTGTGACTATCATTAAATGTGAAGACTTATTTTATCAAATCAATATTCTATGTGTAATTATTAATACGTGATTAAACTAATCATGTAAACTTTAATTAACTAGGAAGTCGGGGCACCACAGAAATGTTTATCGATTCTCTATTTCCCGAATCGACTCTTTTTCATATCTTATCGATTAGTCTTCTATTAATTTATCATTATTACCTCATCAGTTCTCATTACTGAACGTCGCAAACCCTTGAATATCTACACGAACCCTAGCGAAAATGATGAATCAGCGATATACAACTTAGCTTAATTATTTATTTACTAACTAACTAATCACAGAAATACATAACAAACAAACGGTAGATCTTAGTTACTAACACAATGTATTGATAAGTCCCAAGTGGGCTAAACCGGTATGACGGCTTGGTAGACAATGGAAAGGGGTGGAGACAGGAAAAGAGTGGGATTCCCTACACACAGTTGATAATTATATTCATTAAAATGCTAATCCTTTGCATATGAACGGCCGCTCATTCGAGAATAATTGCAATATATATATTTACGCCCGTATGTCGTTCTTGAAGTCTCTGTTGGAATCAAATGTCCGTCTGCTAGAGAGTCAGTTATTAATCAGAGTGTCTCTGGTTAACTTCCCCAGAAGTCACAATGTCTTTCATAGTTGTCACTTTCTCAGCAGCTCTGGATAGTGTCTGTTGTAATGGTTACGTCAGGTGTACAGATGGTTGTGCATAGATAGATGGTTCCACGGTTGTCGGTATTCTCGTACTAGACTTACGTAATTTCCAGCTGCAGACTAGTAATTACATGTCCAGGATTTGCTCTTATTCTGTAGTGATCGATAGTCTCCGAGTTGAACCATTTCCAGCTGTGTAGCCAACACTACAGCTGTATGGTCTCCGTGGCCTATAGAGTTAATATTTTCTGGTCCATATTTTCTGGTCTTATGATCTATAGAATTGTAGCCATTCCAATGTGGGGACTTCGTCCTGGCATTCTCTGACTTAGTAGGAAATTTAGTAGGAAGTGGATTTTATACACTTTTGAGAAAAGGGTTGTCCATGACATAGACGTAATGTCTATGCTCACGTGGGTGTGGCCATTGATTTGATTAACTTTATATGAAATATTGGGGCGGCAGGGTAGCCTAGTGGTTAGAGCGTTGGACTAGTAACCGGTAGTGGTTAGAGTGTTGGACTAGTAACCGGAAGGTTGTGAGTTCAAACCCCCGAGCTGACAAGATACAAAATCTGTCGTTCTGCCCCTGAACAGGCAGTTAACCCACATTGAAAATAAGAATGTGTTCTTAACTGACTTGCCTGGTTAAATAAAGGTAAAAAAAAAAAAAAATGAAATGAATGAAATCCATATTTTCTCATTTAGAAGGTTATCATCACATTACATCGTTTCACAAATAGTGTCATGTTCATGTTTCACTGGACACTTATGATCACTCGACGAAGCATGCCTCTCCTTAATGTCAATATGCCTTGTCCATTGCTGTTCTGGTTAGTGTTTATTGTCTTATTTCACTGTAGAACCACTAGCCCTGCTCATTATACCTTATCCAACCTTTCAGTTCCACCACCCACATATGCGATGACATCACCTGGTTTCAATTACGTTTCTAGAGACAATATCTCTCTCATCATCACTCAATACCTAGGTTTACCTCTACTGTATTCACATCCTACCATACCTTTTTCTGTACATTATACCTTGAAGCTATTTTATCGCCCCTAGAAACCTCCTTTTACTCGCTCTTCCGGACGTTCTAGACGACCAATTCTTATAGCTTTCAGCAGTGCCCTTATCCTACTCCTCCTCTGTTCCTCTGGTGATGTAAAGGTGAATCCAGGCCCTGCAGTGCCTAACTCCACTCCTATTCCCCAGGCGCTCTATTATGATGACTTCTGTAACCGCAATAGCCTTGGTTTCATGCATGTTAACATTAGAAGCCTCCTCCCTAAGTTTGTTTAATTCACAGCTTTAGCACACTCTACCAACCCGGATGTTTTAGCCGTGTCTGAATCCTGGCTTAGGAACACCACCAAATATTCAGAAATCTCCATCCCTAACTACAACATTTTCAGACAAGATACGGCCAAAGAGGGCGGCTTGCAATCTACTGCAAAGATAGCCTGCAGAGTTATGTCCTACTATCCAGGTCTGTACCCAAACAATTTGAACTTCTACTTTTAAAAATCCAACTCTCCAAAAACAAGTCTCTCACCGTTGCCGCCTGCTATAGACCACCCTCTGCCCCCAGCTGTGCTCTGGACACCATATGTGAACTGATTGCCCCCCATCTATCTTCAGAGCTCGTGCTGCGAGGCAACCTAAACTGGAACATGCTTAACACCATAGACATCCTATAATCTAAGATTGATGCCCTCAATCTCACATAAATTATCAACGAACCTACCAGGTACCACCCCAAATCCGTAAACACGGGCAACCTCATAGATAGCATCCTAACCAACTTGCCCTCTAAATAAACCTCTGCTGTTTTCAACCTAGATCTCAGCGATCACTGCCACATTGCCTGCATCCGTAATGGGTCAGCGGTCAAACGACCACCACTCATCACTGTCAAACGCTCCCTGAAACACTTCAGCGAGCTGGCCTTTCTAATCGACCTGGCCGGGGTATCCTGGAAGGATATTGATCTCATCCCGTCAGTAGAGGATGCCTGTTTGTTTTTTAAACGCCTTCCTCAACATCTTAAATAAGCATGCCCCCTACAATAAATGTAGAAAGAGGAACAGATACAGCCCTTGGTTCTCTCCAGACCTGACTGCCCTTAACTAACACAAAAACATCCTATGGCGTTCTGCATTAGCATCTAACCGCCCCTGTGATATGCAACTTTTGAGGGAAGCTAGAAACCAATATACACAGGCAGTTAGAAAAGCCAAGGCTAGTGTTTTCAAGCAGAAATTTGCTTCCTGCAACACAAACTCAAAAAAGTTCTGGAACACTGTAAAGTCCGTGGAGAATAAGAACACCTTCTCCCAGCTGCCCACTGCACTGAGGATAGGAAACACTGTCACCACCATAAATCCACTATAATTGGCAATTTAAATAAGCATTTTTCTACATCTGGCCATGCTTTCCACCTGGCTACCCCTACCCCGGTCAACAGCACTGCACCCCCCACAGCAACTCGCCCAAACCTTCCCCATTTCTCCTTCTCCCAAATCCAGTCAGCTGATGTTCTGAAAGTGCTGCAAAATCTGGACCCCTACAAATCAGCCGGGCTAGACAATCTGGACCCTTTCTTTCTAAAATTATCTGCCAAAATTGTTGCACCCCCCTAGCCTGTTCAACCTCTCTTTCGTGTCGTCTGAGATTCCCAAAGATTGAAGAGGGGGATGACCGCAGCTGCTTTCCAAAGGGGGAGACACTCTTGACCCAAACTGCTACAGACCTATATCTATCCTACCCTGCCTTTCTAAGGTCTTCGAAAGCCATGTCAACAAACAGATTACCGACCATTTCGAATCCCACCATACCTTCTCCGCTATGCAATCTGGTTTCCGAGCTGGTCATGGGTGCACCTCAGACACGCTCAAGGTCTTAAATGATATCTTAACTGCCATAGATAAGAAACAATACTGTGCAGCCGTATTCATTGACCTGGCCAAGGCTTTCGACTCTGTCAAACACCACATCCTCATCGGCAGACTCGATAGCCTTGGTTTCTCAAATGATTGTCTCGCCTGGTTCACAACTAATTCTTTGATAGAGTTCAGTGTGTCAAATCAGAGGGCCTGTTGTCCGGGCCTCTGGCAGTCTCTATGGGGGTGCCACAGGGTTCAATTCTTGGACTGACTCTCTTCTCTGTATACGTCAATGATGTCACTCTTGCTGCTGGTGAGTCTCTGATCCACCTCTATGCAGACAACACCATTCTGTATACTTCTGGCCGTTCTTTGGACACTGTGTTAACAACCCTCCAGGCGAGCTTCAATGTCATTACAACTCTCCTTCCGTGGCCTCCAATTGCTCTTAAATACAAGTAAAACTCTTCAACCTGCTGTCTGCACCTGCCCGCCCGTCCAACATCACTACTCTGGATGGTTCTGATACCTAGGTGTCTGGTTAGACTGTAAACTCTCCTTCCAGACTCACATCAAACATCTCCAATCCCAAGTTAAATCTAGAATTGGCTTCCTATTTCACAACAAAGCATCCTTCACTCATGCTGCCAAACATACCCTTGTAAAACTGACCATCCTACCGATCCTCGACATCGGCAATGTAATTTACAAAATAGCCTCCAATACCCTACTCAATACATTGGATGCAGTCTATCACAGTGCCATCCGGTTTGTCACCAAACCCCCATATACTACCCACCACTGTGACCTGTACGCTCTCGTTGGCTGGCCCTCGCTTCATACTCGTCGCCAAACCCACTGGCTCCAGGTCATCTACAAGACCCTGCTAGGTAAAGTGCCCCCTTATCTCAGCTCGCTGGTCACCATAGCAGCACCCACCTGTAGCATGTGCTCCAGCAGGTATATCTCTCTGGTCACCCCCAAAACCAATTATTCCACCTCTCCTTCCAGTTCTCTGCTGCCAATGACTGGAACAAACTACAAACATCTCTGAAACTGGAAACACATCTCCCTCACTAGCTTTAAGCACCAGCTGTCAGAGCAGCTCACAGGTTACTGCACCTGTACATAGCCCATCTATAATTCCAGTGTTTAACTTGCTATATTGTATTTACTTCGCCACTGTGGCCTTTTTTTGCCTTTACCTCCCTTACCTCACCTCATTTACTCATATTGTATATAGACTTATTTTTCTATTGTATTATTGACACTACAGAGCATAGAGGCAGCATATTTTATGACTGATCGTAAAACAGCCGACGTCCCGCTCTCCCCCTCTACGAGAGAGAGCACACTGTAGAGCGGATCGTCACAGGAGAGTTATGACAGTCCCCCTCTGGTGGATTCAACTTGGAAGGATTCTGCAAGTTGCAAACCAACATAAAAATAACTACCACGTGATGTCCTGGTTGTGGATCATTGTTGCAGTCCCCCTCTGATGGTTGACCTTGGTAGGCTTTCTGAAAGCAGAGCAGTCCACCACAAGAATGGGCAGTGGATGCCCGGTTGGTGATCGCCATTGCGGTCCACCTCTGGTGGTTTACCTTGGTTGGTTTTCTGGAAGCTGCAAAGTACCACAGGAATGGCCAGGGGATGTACTGTTTGGGGATCACTGTTCCGGACCGTCGTCTGGTCGTCCAGAATGGAAGATCTGGGCAGTAACTTAGGTAGACGTTAACAACGCACACACACTCACGAAATATATAATTACATTCCCAAATGAGCGGCGTTGTGGCACTAAGTGATGGTTGTATGAGGACTCTGTATATGGCTCAATCACTTCCTAAATGTCAAATAAACTGAATTGAAAAGGAATGAAAGCGCTAACAAAAGATATACAAAATATTGTTATCACACCAAAATAATCAATTGGACTGTATACACTACCGTTCAAAAGTTTGGGGTCACTTAGAAATGTTCTTGTTTTTGAAAGCAAAGCACATTTTTAGTCCATTAAAATAACATAGAATTGATCAGAAATTCACAAACATCTGTAACATTGTTAATGTTGTGAAATACTATTGTAGCTGGAAACGGCTGATTTTTTATGGAATATTGACATAGGCATACAGAGGTCCATTATCAGCAACCAATGTTCCAATGGCACTTTGTTAGCTAATCCAAGTTTATCATTTTAAAAAGGCTAATTGATCATTAGAAAACCCTTTTGCAATTATGTTAGCACAGCTGAAAACTGTTGTTCTGATTAAATAAGCAATAAAACTGGCCTTCTTTAGACTAGTTGAGTATCTGGAGCATCAGCATTTGTGCGTTCGATTACAGGCTCAAAATGGCCAGAAACAAAGACCTTTCTTCTGAGACTGCAGCATTTGGAGTAGAACATTGTTAGTTTGAGTACCGTTCAACAAAACTGCATGCATGTTATCAAGTTGAGCGCTCCTATTTGTTGATAACTTGTCAGATTTGTCTAGTTTGGCGTGGACGTTGTCGTATTTAGTTTTGGCTGAATCAAGTTGTTCCTGTAGAAGACGATTTTGTTCCTGTAGAAGACAATTTTGATGAAGAATTTGTGCTCGTTCGTCGTCATAAGTTTTTGCAATTATATTTAATTGTTCAGTTTTCAAATGCAGTTCCATAGCTAGCAGAATTGTTCCCTTTTCTGCTTCTGTCATCAGTTTCCCGGTTCTCTCCACCTGTCCCTTTATGTCTACCATGTCCTGTGTGTGCTTTAGCTGTGCACTGTGGTATTGGACCGATGCCAACCATGGGTGGCAAAACATCAGGACTAAACTGGAGAGAACCTTTACAAGACCTTTGCCCAATGGTTGATTGTGGAGAGCATTTTTCGCAATTTCTACTGTTTTTCCACTAATGGCATAATTAGGGTTGGTATCGCTGCGGAGGTCAGAGATCAATTATGAGGGTTCACTAATTAGCGGGGGCATGGAGACCACGCCCTCTGAGAGCTTGCACTTTATTACAAAATTTGAGAGGAGAAAAAAAATCATATTTTTCCAAAGTTTGGTTTTGAATACATTGAAGCTGCAAAGACAATTTTAATCTATTTATAGATGTTAATGGACCATCAGTACTGTATCAGTAATGTGGGAGTTGGACGTGAATTAATTTGCAAAAGCAAATTGAATTGATTAATCAATGATAAATCATACCTGGATAGGTTCTCAATTAATTGGAAGAACCTGAAAAGGCATGTTTGACCATTGAAATTATTAAATTGAATGAGGCAATGATATCCAATCAATTAAGATTGGCTGGATTATTATAAGTGTAACTAGGTTCAAATGTAAGGGTACATTCACCACCAGGGTCACTTATCCCTAAGGCCGAAGCCACACGGGATTTCCGCGAAAGTGGGACTTCCATCAGTACTGGGGGTTTGTACTAAATGAACTTTGCAAAAGCAAATTTTACTGATAAACCAATATCAATGATAAATCAAACCTGTATAGTCTATCTGGGAATTACACTTTAATTAACCTGACAGCCTAGTTGGTCTAGGTTAATATGGAAAAGTTTAAATATTCTCATTTGTAGAAACCAATCATTTGGGATATTATCTAAAAGATCCACCTTAAAAGATTTGTAAGAAATGTTTTACTTCTTAGTTAAATTGAATTTCTATAAGTTGCTGGATCATGTCATAGCACTAGAAATATAATCACTAACTTTACCAACTCCTAAGACACCCTGACATCATCAGATACGCAACTTCTATGGGCAACACATACACCATACAGCTCTATTCGTATTTAACACAGTCTGTCTGTACAGTAATCTGTTTGCACAGTTAATATATATACTTAATTAAATCATGAAGACCTCATTCGATCTTAGACTCCTTGCAGGGGAGGGGGTTCAACGTTGTGTCTGACTATCATTAAATGTGAAGACTTTATTTATCAAATCAATTCTCTATGTGTAATTTTGATTGCGTGACTAAACTAATCATGTAAACTTTAATTAACTAGGAAGTCGGGGCACCATGGGAAAATATTTATAGATTCTATTTCCCAAATCGACTCTTCAGATATATTCATATCTTATCGATTAGTCTTCTATTAACGTATCATTAGTATCTCATCAGCTCTCATTACTGAACGTCACAAACCCTTGGATATCTGCATGAACCCTACCCTAAATGATGAATCAGCGATATACAACTTGGCTTAATTATTTTACTAACTAAATAATCACAGAAATACATAACAAACAAACAGTTTGTTGGTGTCAAGATGTGGCCTTTTGGGTGCATATTGTGGCTCCCACGTCAGGTTTTACAGTATTAAGGTTTTACAGTATTGAGGGAGAGTCCAGCAGAACAAAGTGCTTCTCTTTGTTCAAAACTCCTAATCCCCAAATTGGGAGAACTAAACAATGTTTCTACTTTTGAGAATGTGGGAATGGTCCGTGGACACTTAATTAAGGGACAGTCATGACGAGTGTGTTTCATTTGGCGATCTCATAAAGAACATGAAACACAAAACAGGTTTACATCTAAATATTTTGAAACGTATGTCATTAAACATGAAAAGATGTTATGTGACGTTAACCTTCTAAATGAGAGTATGGTTTTCATATAAATATTAACTAGTCAGTGGCCACACCCCCGTGAGCCCAGACATCACATTAGGCATCAGAACCGCCCCTTTTTCCACAGAGTATGAAACCCACTTCCTACAACGCCTGGACAGAGTCCCCACATTGGAATGGCTACAATTCTATACAGCTGTAGTTTTGGCGACATGGCTGGAAATGATTAAACTCTGAGACTATCGATGACTACAGAATAAGAGCAAATCTTAGACATTTAATTACTGGTCTGTAGCTGGAAATTACATAAGTCTATTACGAGGATACTGACAACCGCCGAAGCATCTATCCTATGAAAACATTTCCCAATGGTACTCTGAAGTATCCATCCTAACCACCAACAACCACGAAAGACATTGTGACTTCTGGGGAAGTTAACCAGAGACCCTGATGAACTCTACAGGACGATCGAGTGATTCCAACAGTGAAAAACAACGACATACGGAAATTAATATATGCATTGCAATTATTCTCAAATGAGCGGCCGTTCATGTGAAAAGGATTAGCATTTCAATGAATATAGACTGTGTAGTGAATCCATTTTGTCTTTCCTGCTCTTTCTCAGTCCCCACTCTTTCTCAGAAACCCAAATATCTACTGTTTGTTATGTAATTATGTGTAATTATTTAGTTAGAAAATAATTAAGCTAATTTGTATATCGCTGATTCATTATTGAAACTAGGGTTTGTGCAGATATCCAAGGGTTTGTGACATTCAATAATGAGAACTAACGAAGGTAACAATTAATAATCATTCATGGAAGACTAATTTATAAGATTTAAAAATATCTGAAGAGTTAGTCGGGAAATTTGTTTAATCACGTAATAATTAAACCTAGAAAATTGATAATATACAGTTTTCACATTTAATAATAGTCCAGACTCAACATTGGTTACTAACACAATGCATTGATAAGTCCCTAGTAGGCTAAACCGGTATGATGGCTTGGTAGATAATGGAAAGGGGTGGAGACAGGAAAAGAGTGGAAGAGACTAAATGGATTCACTACACACAAGTGATAATTATATTCATTGAAATGCTAATCCTTAGCACATGAACGGCCGTTCATTCGAGAATCATTTCAATGTATATATTTACACCCGCATGTCATTGTGGCCTTCTCTGTTGGAATTGGCGGTCCGTCTGCTGGAGAGTCAGTTCATCAGAGTCTCTGGTTAACTTCCCCAGAAGTCACAATGTCTTTCGTAGTTGCCGCTTGCTCAGAGACTCTGGATAGTGGCTGTTGTAATAGAAATAGCAAAAACATATGTACGCCTGATGTAAGGGCACAAGGCGAGACCCAGATGCAGATGGTTAGAGTCTCTGAAATGTATTATAATCAAGGGGTAGGCAAGTGAAGGTCCTGGACAGGCAAAAGAGCAAAAACAGGTCAGAGTCCAGGAGGTATAGAGTGGCAAGCAGGCTCAAGGTCAGGGCAGGCAGAAAGGTCAGGCAGGTGGGTTCAGAGTCCAGACAGGCAAGGGTCACAACCGGGAGACTAGCAAAAACAGAGAGAAGGAAAAAGCAGGAGAATGGAATAACACGCTGGTTGACTTGACAACAAAACAAACTAGCAACAGACAAGCAGGGAACACAGGAATAAGTATCCAGGGACAAATTAGGAAAACAGGTGACACCTGGAGGTGGGTTTAGGGTGTGACAGTTGCATAGAATAAATGCTTCTGCGGTTGTTGGTATTCTCGTACTAGATTTATGTAATTTCCAGCTGCAGACTAGTAATTATATGTCTAGGATTTGCTCTTATTCTGTAGTGATCCATATTCTCAGAGTTTAGCGGTAGCGTCCCACCGGGCCAACATCCGGTGAAATTGGAGAGCGTGAAACTACAGAATTATAAATATTTAACTTTCAGAAAATCACATGTGTAATACATCTAAATAAAGCTTAACTTCTTGTTAATCCAGCTGCTGTGCGGCTTTACGGCGAAAGCACACCATGCGATTATCTGAGGACAGTGCCCCGCATACAAAACCATGAAAAACATATTTCAACCAGGCAGGTGCAACACGAAAGTCAGAAATAGCGATCTAAAAAATGCCTTACCTTTGATGATTTTCTTCTGTTGGCACTCCAAAAGGTCCCAGTTACATCACAAATGGTATTTTTGTTTGATAATGTCCTTCTTTATATCCATAAAAACCCGGTTTAGCGGGCGCACTTCAGTCAATAATCCACCCAGTTTCCCTCCATCAAAATGCACACAAAAGGAATCCCAAATGTTACTAATAAACTTTTCCAAACAAGTCAAACAACATTTATAATCAAACCTTACATACCCTAATACGTAAATAAATAATACAATTTAAGACGGAGAATCGTTATTGTCTTTACCGGAGATAAACAACAAAGAACACGTTCTCATTGACACGCTTGGAAACACTACAGCCAAAATGGGAGCCACCTAGGAAAACTACCATTTCTGGCTCATTTTTTCCAAAAAACAGCATGAAACTCTTTCTAAAGACTTGACATCTAGTGGAAGCCCTAGGAACTGGAATCTGTGAGGACTTTGCCTTATAATAAAAGTGACAGCCATTGAAAATAGTGGTAGGCTGAGTTTCTTAGGTGGTGGATGGTTTGTCCTCGGGGTTTTGCCTGCCATGTCAGTTCTGTTATACTCACAGACATTATTTTAACCGTTTTAGAAACTTTAGAGTTTTCTATCCAAATCTACCAACTCTATGCATATTCTAGCTTCTGGGCCTGAGTAACAGACAGTTTACTTTGGGTACGCATTTCATCGGGACGTGAAAATACTGCCCCCTACCCAAGAGAGGTTAACCATTTCTAGCCATGTAGCCAAAACTACAGCCGTATGGTCTCCATGGCCTATAGAATTGTAGTTCTTAACCATTGCAACATCTAGCATCAGCTCCATATTTTCTGGTCTAATGGTCTATAGAATTGTAGCCATTCCAATGTGGGGACTCCGTCCCGGCGTTCTCTGACTTAATGTACATTTTGTAGGAAGTGGGTTTAATGCACTTCTGAGAAAAGGGAGGTCCATGACGCTGATGTAATGTCTATGCTCACATCGACGTGGCCATTGCTTTGGATAACTTTATATGAAAACCTTCTAAATGAGAAAATATGGGTTAACATCACATTATATCTTTTCACAAATAGTTTCATGTTTAATCACATACATTTCACAATATTTAGATGTAAAACTGACAGCTGGGAAATGTACACTTCAAGAGATACAGTTATGTGTTTCCTGTCCTTCATGAGATCACCAAATGAAACACACTCGAAATGTCCCTTAAATGCCCACAGATTACTCCCACATTCTCAAAAATATAAACATTGTTTAATTATTACAACTTATGTCCAAGGGTTTCACTGTGTACCACAGTTTACATTCCAACCTCGAACACTACAGAGCACAGAGGCAGCGTATTTTATGACCGACCATAAAACAGCTGACTTTCCGGCTCTCCCCCTCTACGAGAGAGAGCACGCTGTAGAGCGGACCCAATGTAACCTGATCCTTCAGATCGTCACAGGAGAGTTACGACAGCTGATTGGCTATTATTTTATATTTGTTTCTATCAAGGGAAGCCAAATGCTCGCTGGCTTCCCATGCATTTAATGGTATGGGCGGGAAGAATGTCATACTCTTTCTAACCAGAAAGCATCAGATTTATACGCTACACATACTGACACACAGGGCTACTGTTTAGTTTGCTTGGAGGTTTTCTAGGGCGAGATACATTCCGCCTCTTGTAAACTGAAGGACACGTGAAAGATAAATTGTCTTTTTTTTAGGGGGGGTTTGTACATTCTTTGGAGAAGCCTGGCTTCCCTTGGTAGCCATGAATACACGTCAGATTTAATTCAGGGTAGTTGAGTTAGCTGTGAGTTAGCCTGCCCCAGAGCAGGGTAGGTCTGAAGAATTCGTTGCCCTAGAATTTTAGCTGGCTAAAAGGTTTGCCACTTTCATATGACCGGTTATCCCGAGTTGAACTCAGAGTTGACCAAAGTTACCTCACTACCCCCTCAAACCTGTTTCGTAGGATACGCATTGCTCAATAATCCAACTAAGTGACCCAACTGGCATGGTAAAAATAACCCAATGTGTGTTCTGTCCAATATTTACCCAAACTGGGTTGTTTTTAACACAGTATTTTTTTGAGAGAACCAGAGAGAGATGGATAGAGAAAGTGGGAGCAAAGAAAGAGAGACAGCTCACTGCTCCTCCTGCCAGGCCCTAGAAGACGATAGCATTGGCGCTAATGAGAGACACAAAGGCCCCTGTGCGCACCTGTGAAACAGAGACCCCTCCATTCATGAACATAATTAGAAATTAATTTGCATTTTCTCTCTCGCCATCTCTCTCCCACTCTCACTCTCACTGCTAATACTCATTCGTAATGTCCAGGCCCTCCAAATTGCAGATGCAATTTCAAGAAGGGGCAACAAACAGGTAGAATCCCCCCCCACACACACACACACACACAAACAGTCATCATGAACATGCACACACACAGTCATGAACATACACACAGTCATGCCCACACAAACAGTCATGACACATCGGTGTTACAAGGTAAGCTAACGGTTGATGGTTATATAACATAATGTTCCATTTATGGCCATTCATGATGTCGGGGGGGGGGGTTCTACTAAGCTATTGTGTGGAATGGTTGTAAGATGGTCATACCATGGATCATTTAGCTATTTGATTTTGAATTCAAAGAAACCTTTAGCTATCTTTTTAATTTTATTTATTTGTATTTTTTTTTAAATATACAATTTGGCCTTTACTACTGTAGCCCATAGAAATGTATTGAATTACACATTAATAAATGGCAAAAAAGACAATAATAAAATACATAATAATGAATAAGGTTTTGAAGTGTCTGTACTATGTCTCGGAGATATAAGAAAGATCAGGAAATATTTTTGTTTTTCTGGACACATTTAACCCCTTATTTTTGGTGGCACAAAACTACATCCATACTTACATTAATTTGTATGGGTTACCTTCAGACGAGTCTTGTGACACTTGTAGGGGTCGTGAGTGTAAAAGGGAAAACACCATGTTCTTGAGTCTCATATTTCCATAGAGTGGTCATACAGTGGGGCAAAAAAGTATTTAGTCAGCCAAGTTCTCCCACCTAAAAAGATGAGAGAGGCCTGTAATTTTCATCATAGGTACACTTCAACTATGTCAGACAAAATGAGAAACAAAATCCAGAAAGTCACATTGTATGATTTCTAATGAATTTATTTGCAAATTATGGTGGAAAATAAGTATTTGGTCACCTACAAACAAGTAAGATTTCTGGCTCTCACAGACCTGTAACTTCTTCTTTAAGAGGCTCCTCTGTCCTCCACTCGTTACCTGTATTAATGGCACCTGTTTGAACTTGTTATCAGTATAAAAGACACCTGTCCACAACCTCAAACAGTCACACTCCAAACTCCACTATGGCCACGACCAAAGAGCTGTCAAAGGACACCAGAAACAAAATTGTAGACCTGCACCTGTCACGCCCTGGTCAAAGTATTTTGTGTTTATCTTTATCTATTTGGTCAGGCCAGGGTGTGTCATGGGGTTTTTGTAATTGTGGTGTGTTTGTCTTGGGGTTTTGGTGGTGGTATTGGGATTGTTGCTAGTAGGGTTATCTAGCAAAGTCTATGGCTGTCTGGAGTGGTTCTCAATTAGAGGCAGGTGTTTATTGTTGTCTCTGATTGGGAACCATATTTAGGCAGCCATATTCTTTGAGTTTGTCGTGGGTGATTGTCCTTAGTGTCCTGTGTACTTTCGGTTAGTTTGCACTAGATAGGCTGTTTCGGTTTCATTTCTTGTTTTGTAGTGTTTGTGTAGTGTTCGTGTTTCTTTGTTTGATTAAACATGAATCTCAATCGACACGCTGCGTTTTGGTCCGATCCTTGTTCTACCTCTTCGTCAGAGGAGGATATAGAAGAAAACCGTAACAGAATCACCCACCACCAACGGACCAAGCAGCGTGTCAACAGGCAGGAGCAGCCCAAAGAGGATAGGCGCTATAAGGAGTTCTGGACATGGGAGGAAATCCTAAACGGAGAAGGACCCTGGGCTCAGCCTGGAGAATATCGCCGCCCCAAAGAGGAACTGGAGGCGGCGAGAGCGAAGAGGCGCCATAATGAGGTGGCAGCACGGCAACTCTGAAGGAAGCCTGAGAATCAGCCCCAAAAATTTCTTGGGGGGGGGGGGGGCTCAGGGAGAGTGTGGCAGAGTCAGGAGTCAGACCTGAGCCAACTCTCCCTGTTTATTGTGAGGAGCCTAGGAGGAGACCCGAACCAGAGCCGGTGTTGGAGGTGAGCGAAACAGAGACCGTGAAGGAGTTAATGGGGAAATTGGAGGAGAGAGAAATGAGGGAGTTGCTGTGTTGGTGCTTTTTGCATGGAATTCGCCCGACGGAACGTGTCGGGGATTTGATGGCACCTGGGTTAGCGCTCCATACTCGTCCTGAGGTGCGTGTTAGTCGGCTGGTGAAGTTGGTACCAGCCTCACGTACCAGGCCTCCTGTACACATCCCTAGCCTTGCACGTCCTGTGCCAACACTGCTCTCAAGATCTCCAGTACGCCTTCACGGTCTAGCCCATCCTGTGCCACCTCCACACTCCAGTCCTCCGGTAGCAGCTCCCCGCACCAGGCTTCCGGTGCGTGTCCTCGGTCCAGTAACACCAGTACCAGCACCACGCACCAGGCCTTCAGTGCGCCTCGCCTGTTCAGCGCAACCAGAGTCTCTCTCCTCTCCTGCGCTGCCGGAGTCTCCCGCCTGTTCAGCGCAGACAGAGCTGCCAGTCTGCAAAGAGCTGTCAGTCTACATGAAGCAGCCAGAGATGTCAGTCTGCATGGAGCAGCCCGAGCTGCCAGTCTGCATGGAGCAGCCCGAGCTGCCAGTCTGCAAGAAGCAGCCAGTCTACATGAAGCAGCCAGAGCTGTCAGTCTGCATGGAGCAGCCAGAGCTGTCAGTCTACATGAAGGAGCCCGAGCTGCCAGTCTGCATGAAGCAGCCAGTCTACATGGAGCAGCCAGAGCTGTCAGTCTGCATGAAGCAGCCAGAGATGTCAGTCTGCATAGAGCAGCCAGAGCTGCCAGTCATCAAGGAGCTGCCAGTCTACATGGAGCAGCCAGAGCTGTCAGTCTGCACGGAGCTGTCAGTCTGCACGGAGCTGTCAGTCTGCACGGAGCTGTCAGTCTGCACGGAGCTGTCAGTCTGCAAGGAGCTGCCAGTCTGCAAGGGGCTGCCAGTCAGCACGGAGCCGCCAGAGCTGTCAGTCTGTAAGAAGCCGCCAGAGCTGTCAGCCTATATGGAGCAGCCAGTGCCGCCAGTGCCCCCAGTCTGCCCAGCGCCGCCAGTCTGCCCAGCGCCGCCAGTCTGCCCAGCGCCGCCAGTCTGCCCAGCGCCGCCAGTCTGCCCAGCGCCGCCAGTCTGCCCAGCGCCGCCAGTCTGCCCAGCGCCGCCAGTCTGCCCAGCACCGCCAGTCTGCCAGGATATTCCAGATCTGCCAGTCAGCCAGGATCTGCCAGTCAGCCAGGATCTGCTGAGACCACCAGCCAGCCAGGATCTGGTAGATCTACCTACCTGCCTGAGCTTTCTCTCACTACTGAGCTTCCTCTCACTCCTGAGCTTCCTCTCACTCCTGAGCTTCCTCTCACTCCTGAGCTTCCTCTCACTCCTGAGCTTCCTCTCACTCCTGAGCTTTCTCTCACTCCTGAGCTTTCTCTCACTCCTGAGCTTCCTCTCACTCCCGAGCTTTCTCTCACTCCCGAGCTTTCTCTCACTCCCGAGCTTCCCCTCAGTCACTAGCTGCCTCAGTCCCGAGCTGTCCTTCAGTCCCGATCTGCTCCTCAGTCCAGTGGGGTTCTGGGTGAGGACTACTAGGCCATGGTCGGCGGCGAGGGTGGACTATCCAGGGACGAAGGGAGAGGGGACTAAGACATTAATGGAGTGGGGTCCACGTCCCGCGCCGGAGCCGCCACCATGGACAGACGCCCACCCGGACCCTCCCTATTGTTTTGAGGTGCGTTCGGGAGTCCGCACCTTAGGGGGGGGGTTCTGTCACGCCCTGGTCTAAGTATTTTGTGTTTATCTTTATGTATTTGGTCAGGCCAGGGTGTGGCATGGGGTTTTTGTAATTGTGGTGTGTTTGTCTTGGGGTTTTGGTGGTGGTATTGGGATTGTTGCTAGTAGGGTTATCTAGCAAAGTCTATGGCTGTCTGGAGTGGTTCTCAATTAGAGGCAGGTGTTTATCGTTGTCTCTGATTGGGAACCATATTTAGGCAGCCATATTCTTTGAGTTTGTCGTGGGTGATTGTCCTTAGTGTCCTATGTGTACTTTCGGTTAGTTTGCACTAGATAGGCTGTTTCGGTTTCATTTCTTGTTTTGTAGTGTTTGTGTAGTGTTCGTGTTTCTTTGTTTGATTAAACATGAATCTCAATCGACACGCTGCGTTTTGGTCCGATCCTTGTTCTACCTCTTCGTCAGAGGAGGATATAGAAGAAAACCGTAACAGCACCAGACTGGAAAGACTGAATCTGCAATAGGTAAGCAGCTTGGTTTGAAAAAATCAACTGTGGGAGCAATTATTAGGAAATAGAAGACATACAAGACCACTGATAATCTCCCTCGATCTGGGGCTCCACGCAAGATCTCACCCTGTGGGGTCAAAATGATCACAAGAACGGTGAGCAAAAATCCCAGAACCACACGGGGGGACCTAGTGAATGACCAGCAGAGAGCTGGGATCAAAGGTAACACACTACGCCGCCAGGGACTCAAATCCTGCAATGCCAGATGTGTCCCCCTGCTTAAGGCAGTACATGTCCAGGCCCGTCTGAAGTTTGCTAGAGAGCATCTGGATGATCCAGAAGATTGGGAGAATGTCATATGGTCAGATGAAACCAAAATATAACTTTTAGGTAAAAACTCAACTCGTTGTGTTTGGAGGACAAAGAATACTGAGTTGCATCCAAAGAACACCATACCTACTGTGAAGCATGGGGGTGGAAACATCATGCTTTGGGGCTGTTTTTCTGCAAAGGGACCAGGATGACTGATCCGTGTAAAGGAAAGAATGAATGGGGCCATGTATCATGAGATTTCGAGAGAAAACCTCCTTCCATCAGCAAGGGCATTGAAGATGAAACATGGCTGGGTCTTTCAGCATGACAATGATCCCAAACACACCGCCCGGGCAACGAAGAGTGGCTTCGTAAGAAGCATTTCAAGGTCCTGGAGTGGCCTAGCCAGGCTTCAGATCTCAACCCCATAGAACATTTTTGGATAGAGTTGAAAGTCCATGTTGCCCAGCAACAGCCCCAAAACATCACTGCTCTAGAGGAGATCTGCATGGACGAATGGGCCAAAATACCAGCAACAGTGTGTGAAAACCTTGTGAAGACTTACAGAAAACGTTTGACCTCTGTCATTGCCAACAAAGGGTATATAACAAAGTATGAGAAACTTTTGTTATTGATCAAATACTTATTTTCCACCATGATTTGCAAATAAATTCATAAGAAATCCTACAATGTGATTTTCTGGATTTTTTTCCTAATTTTGTCTGTCATAGTTGAAGTGTACCTATGATGAAAATTACAGGCCTCTCTCATATTTTTAAGTGGGAGAACTTGCACAATTGGTGACTGACAAAATACTTATTTGCCCCACTGTATGTGTAGGCCAAACCGTTCGGACATTAAAGTCGTTTTCGTGAGAAGACACATTTTCGGGATGTCTCATACCCTTGTACGAGTAGGTGTGTCTAAAAGTTTTACTGGCTGTGGAAAGTATTCAAACCACTTTACCTTTTACACATTTTGTTATGATAATAGCCTTATTCTTAGCCTATTCTAAAATGTATTAAATTGTTTTTTTCTTCATCAAGCTACATGCAATGGCCCCATAATGACAAAGCAAAAACATATTTTTTGACATTTTTGATCATTTTTAAATAAAATTTGGATCATTTTTAAATATCACATTTAAAGTACATAAGTATTCAGATGCTTTATTCAGAACTTTGTTGATGCATCTTTGGCAGTGATTACAGCCATGAGTCTACTTGGGTATTATGCTACATGCTTGGCAAACCTGTATTTGGGTAGTTTCTCCGATTCTTCTCTGCAGATCCTCTCAAGCTCTGTCAGGTTGGATGGGGAGCGTTGCTGCACAGCTATTTTCAGGTCTCTCCAGAGAATTTTGATCTGGTTCAAGTGCGGGCTCTGGCTGGGCCACTCAGAGACATGTCCCAAAGCCACTGCTGCATTGTCTTGGCTGTGTGCTTTGTCCTGTTGGAAGGTGAATCTGCGCCCCAGTCTGAGGTCCTGAGCTCTCTGGAGTAAGTTTCATCAAGGATCTATCTGTACTTTGCTCCGTTCATCTTTGCTTCAATCGGGACTAGTCTCGCAGTCCTTGCCGCTGAAAAACATCCCCACAGCATGATGCCTCCACCACGCTTCACCGTAGGAATGGTGTCAGGTTTCCTCCATCCGTAAAGCTTGGCATTCAGGCCAAAGAGTTCAATTTTGGTTTCATTAGACCAGAGAATCTTGTTTCTCATGGTCTGAGAGTCTGTAGGTGCCTTTTGGCAAACTCCAGGCGAGCTATCATGTGCCTTTTACTGAGGGGTGGCTTCCGTCTGGCCACTCTACCATAAAGGTCTGATTGGGGGAGTGCTGCAGAGATGGTTGTCATTCTGTAAGGTTCTCCCATCTCCACAGAGGAACTCTAGAGCTCTGTCAGAGCGACCATCACGTTCATGGCCACCTCACTGACCAAGGCCTCACTGACCAAGGCCTTCTCCCCCGATTTCTCAGATTGGCCAGTCAGCCAGCTCTTTCCAAACTTCTTCCATTTAAGAGTGATGAAGGCCACTGTGTTCTTGGGGACCTTCAATGCTGCAGAAATGTTTTGGTACCCTTCCCCAGCTCTGTGCCTCAACACAATCCTTTCTCGGTGCTCTAAGCTCAATTCCTTCGACCTTATGACTTGGTTTTTGCTCTAACATGCACTGTCAACTGTGGGATCTTATGTAGACAGGTGTGTGCCTTTCCAAATCATGTCCAATCTATTGAATTAACTACAGGTGGACTCCAATCATGTTGTTGAAACATCTCAAGGATGATCAATGGAAAGAGGATGCACTTGAGCTCAATTTTGAGTCTCATAACAAAGGGGCTAAATATCAAATCAAATCAATTCTAATTTTATTTGTCACATGCGCCAAATACAACAGTCACCTTACAGTGAAATGCTTACTTACAAGCCCTTAACCAACAATGCAGTTCTAAGAAACATAAGTGTTAAGTACAATTTTTTTAAATAAAAGTAACAAGCAATTAAAGAGCAGCAGTAAAATCACAATAGCAAGGCTATATACAGGGGGTACCGGTACAGAGTCAATGTGCGGGAGCACCGGTTAGTCCAGGTAATTGAGGTAATATGTACATGTAGGTAGAGTTAAAGTGACTATACATAGATAATAAACAGACAGTAGCAGCAGTGTAAAATAAAGGGGGCAATGCAAATAGTCTGGGTAGCCATTTGATTAGATGTTCAGGAGTCTTATGGCTTGGGGGTACAAGCTGTTAAGAATCCTTTTGGACCTAGACTTTGTCGCTCTGGTACCACTTACCAAATACTTATGTAAATAAGGTATTCCTGTTTTAAAATATATATATTTAGCAAAACTTTCTTAAAACCTGTTTTCACTTTGTCATTATGGGTTATTGTGTGTAGATTACTGAGGAAATGTTTTGATTTGATCCATTTTAGAATAAGACTGTAACGTAACAAAATGTGGAAAAATTCAATACTTTCCAAAGCCACTGTACCTTTATACAGTACACCACACTGACAATGAAGATACTACTACCCTATACATAACTTCCTTTAGTCACATTTATTTCCTATTGTAATCCTACACAACCACACACACACACACACACATATCTTGAGACATCATTCATTGCCTTTCACTAAGTCACAATATCTTTATCCGCCCCCCTCGAGGGAGACACCTGTCAAGTCCTTCTACTCCTCCTCCTCCTCCTGAGTTTCCCTCTCACTCATCACAGTTTCCTGTGGCTGTTGTTCTGTCTCTCTCTCTCTCTCCCCCAAACACACAGAATATTTTTTCTCTCCTCTATAATATAATAATATATCTCACACACAAACACATTCATAATCTATCTTTTTCCCTCGCTCCCTCATTCTTTCTCTCTCTCCCTGCCTTTCCCTCTCTTTACACACACATACACAGAAACATACCCTCTCTCTCTCCCTCTTTCCTCCCTCGTTCAGGAAAATAAACATACTGTTGCTGTGATTGAATGGGGCTGTATCTCATTCAGGGATGGGGGGAGGAAATGAGGGAGGGAGCGAGTGATGGTGCCCACCACGGTGTGGGTGGGTGATGAATGGGGAGCTGCCAGGCCCCTGTCAAGGGTGTCTGGCAGGGTGTACCCACAGCACGTAGTATAGCACAACACACACACACAGGAGAGGAGAGGAGAGGAGAGGAGAGGAGAGGAGAGGAGAGGAGAGGAGAGGAGAGGAGAGGAGAGGAGAGGAGAGGAGAGGAGAGGAGAGGAGAGGAGAGGAGAGGAGAGGAGAGGAGAGGAGAGGAGAGGAGAGCCTTAACATCCTAGGAGACACACACACAGCCACAATGCTGTTCCATCGCCAGGCTCCCTTCATTGAGATTACCACGCTTAGGGATATAGAACAAGACAATGAATCTTAGACTATGTCATTCAATTTCCTAAGGATGGGGTTAGGTTTGGGATCACACACACAACAGAGCACACACACTGGAGAGGAGATTCTGGGAAGGTGTACCCATGTGCACACACACACAGTGAGGTGAGGTGAATTCTGTAAAGGTATCATTAGGTTTCAATCTCTCACCCACTCTCACTAGTGGAGAGAATTTTACTGCATTAAGCAACAACAAAGTCAAGAGGAAACTCAAGTCAGTAGGTGCCAAACTATTGCCTCTCACTGCTGCTCTAACGGCCCTCCCTCTCAGCGGTCAGGTCGAGAAACAGAACGAGAGAAGGAGGGGGGAGAGAGAGAGACCCTTGGGGATTTAAAATCAATATTTCCTAGGTTACAAGGTCAAACTCCCACGGCAGCGAGGGGGAGAGAGGGAGGGGGAATCCCAGAGTCACGGTGACCTGTAGCAGTACTGACATGCTGACTCAATTAGTGGCCAGTCGATTCAGGAGCCAGCCCTCAGCCCTCAGCCCTGGGAACCGAACTGTAGCTATATGGCTCCTATTACAGGCTGGTCACTAGAAACACATGCCAATTTTTATCCTGAGGACTTCGATATACGCCGTCCTCGGCGCAAACCATAAAAACAAAGACATTATGGCACAGCACTGGGCTCACACTCACAGAGCCAGACGATGCTGCATAAACCACTGCGCCATGGCAGTTCACAATTGTCTAGCAAGCAGGGAGAGCACTATATGTATTTTTTATTTAATTTGATGCTTTCCCCAAACCATAGCTCTAACCTTAACCACTCGGAATTAATACCTAAACTTAACCCTTTGAGTTGTTTCTGTTTTATGTCATGCTCTGGCCTTAGTTATCTTTTGTTTTCTTTATTATTTTGGTTAGGCCAGGGTGTGATATGGGTGATTTATGTGTTTTTGTCTTGTCTAGGGGTTTTTGTAGATGTATGGGGTTGTGTTCAGTTTAGGTGTCTAGGTAAGTCTATGGTTGCCTAGATTGGTTCTCAATCAGAGGCAGGTGTTTATTGTTGTCTCTGATTGGGAACCATATTTAGGCAGCCATATTCTTTGGGTATTTTGTGGGTGATTGTTTCCTTTCTTTGTGTTTACTGCACCAGATAGGGCTGTTTCGGTTTTCACGTTTATTGTTTTGTAGTTTGTTCATGTTTGAGTTTTCTTATTAAAGAACCATGAACTATAACCACGCTGTGTTTTGGTCCGCCTCTCCTTCCCAGGAAGAAAACCGTGACATTTTGACCCTCTAACCACGCTGAATTAATGGGTCAAAAATCGACGTTACATCAAATCCCAAAGTGAAACTGTGAGGTGAAGTTGCCTACTGACTCTTATAGGCCCCGTTCACACTCAAGTTGTACAACTGATGTACAACACATTTGACCAAATGGTTGTGATACAACGAAGATCTCTGCACAAAACTATTTACACAAGCATTGTGAAGACACCTCCAATAGTTCTATAAATATTTTTGTGCAGATAAACTCTCCATTGTATCACAGAAATATCTGTTGTATCACAAACTTTGTGTCAAATGAGTTGTAGATCAGTTGTAAAACTTGAGTGTGTACAGGGCCATAGACCTGAGATCACACCTGGTCTGAAAAAAACACAACAGTAGAATTGGTGTAGATGCTAAAACACAACAGGTTTTGATCTTAGTATGTTTCTGTAATCCTGACACTAACAAGGTCATTATGAAATGTTTATTGTAGACAATAAACCACGGCGTCGGCATAGACTTTCAAATTGAGATGGTAAGTGTGAAACAAACAGTATATAGACACACACAAAAACAGACATTTGACATGCAGAAATGCCACTCATAAACCCTCCACCACAGTTTCTTTGCAGTATAAAAAAACCCTCCTACAAAGTGGTACTAAAGACCACAATTTCCCGATAGTGATTAAACTTAAGCTAGCTAGCTAACCAACAATTGTAAAAATGTATTTGAGAGACAACAACTGCTTATTGTGCAAATGTATTTATGTTTTCAATGAATATTTGGGGGAGAAATATAGTTTACATGTTGTCAACAGTCCTTTGATTCTTAACCAACACTGCCTGTTTTGCTCCACGGTTGAGCACACCGCTTCAGTTGCTAAACAACCTACCCGTGAGTGAGTGAGTGAGCGAGCGTTTGTATGTGTGTGTTTGAATGAATGAGAAGGTTTTTTTCACACAAAGTTTCACGTCACCCTTCACCTCTCAGCACCAGTTCTGTCCCGCTCAAGCAACACACACACACACACACACATTCCTTTGCTGGGTTAATGTTAACAGCAAAAATATTGTAATCAGATTACAGATACTTTTGAAAAACTAGTTAATTACTTTGAAGATTAGTTTGAAATTCAGAAAGGATGTTTCCCCAAAAAAATATTTGACACTTCTCAGTTTTTTCAATTACATTCAAATCAGCAGTGAAAAAAGGAGCAAGTTTGTTCCAGCTGAGCGAGTCTGACCATAAGTCAGAGACCGCTATGATGACAAACCAAATGTGTTTATGGATGGTGAGAAAAGAGGAGGAATAGGCTTTTGTAGGCTACAGTCAAAGCTATGTCTTCCAATGGTGCGACTACTGTCGGCATCCAAAGATTATCCATCTTGAATAAACGCTTGGAGGTAAGGATGACAGCAGAGTGTCTACGGCAATACGGATATCACTTATTATTGAAATCTACAAAACGCCTTGATGTGAATCACACAGCTACTCTCTCATTTATCTATCTGTGCCTCACGGATTGTGGTTGTTGTGAATGGCTGTTCACAAAACAAAATGTGTATTTGAACCTAATAATGGTTGAATTCAAGAAGTTTAACCTGCCTATCATTCATTGTTTTTGAAACCAGTGGACAGCCAGTGAAAAATGTGCTCTTTCAACAGCTGCATAGTGCGGGTGCAAGCCTATGGAATAAATGTAAGGCTTAAATTGCTCAATCAAATTCATGCTGATAAAAAAAAAAATCGACAGGCCTAATTGACACATGCTCAAGCTTGCACAATTTTGATAGTTGCTATATATATATATATATATACAGTGCCTTGCGAAAGTATTCGGCCCCCTTTCACTGAACTTCTGGAGAGAGTTTGCTGCACTGAAAGTAAAGGGGCTGAATAATTTTGCACGCCCAGTTTTTCAGTTTTTGATTTGTTAAAAAAGTTTGAAATATTCAATACATGTCGTTCCACTTCATGATTGTGTCCCACTTGTTGTTGATTCTTCACAAAAAAATACAGTTTTATATCTTTGTTTGAAGCCTGAAATGTGTCAAAAGGTCGCAAAGTTCAAGGGGGCCGAATACTTTCGCAAGGCACTGTATATAGCAAAGGACTTTGAAGATGCTGGAGGAAATAGGTACAAAACTATCTATATCCACAGTAAAACGAGTCCTATATTGACATAACCTGAAAGGCCACTCAGCAAGGAAGAAGCCACTACCCCAAAAACTCCATAAAAAAAGCCAGACTAAGGTTTGCAACTGCACATGGGGAAAAAGATTGTAGATTTTGGAGAAATGTCCTCTGGTCTGATGAAACAAAAATAGAACTGTTTGGCCATAATGACCATCGTTATGTTTGGAGGAAAAAAGGGGAGGCATGCTAGCTGAAGAACACCATCCCAACCGTGAAGCACAGGGGTGGCACCATCATGTTGTGGGGGTGCTTTGCTGCAGGAGGGGACTGGTGCATTTCACAAAATAGATTGCATCATGAGGCAAGGAAATTATGTGGATATATTGAAGCATATCAAGATCTCAAGACGTCAGTCAGGAAGTTAAAGCTTGGTCACAAATGGGTCTTCCAAATGGACAATGACCCCAAGCATACTTCCAAACTTGTGGCAAAATGGCTTAAGGCCAACAAAGTTAAGGTATTGGAGTGGCCATCACAAAGCCCTGACCTCAATCCTATAGACAATTTGTGAGCAGAACTGAAAAAGCGTGTGCGAGCAAGGCCAAATACCATATACTAATTGAATGTATGCAAACTTCTGACCCACTGGGAATATGATGAAAGAAATAAAAGCTGAAATAAATAATTCTCTCTACTATTATTCTGACATTTCACATTCTTAAAATAGAGTGGTGATCCTAACTTTCCTAAGACAGGGAATTGTTAAGGAAAAACTGGGTTTAAATGTATTTGGCTAAGGTGTATGTAAACTTCCAACTTCAACTGTGTGTGTATATATATATATATATATATATATACATACATACAGTGGGGCAAAAAAGTATTTAGTCTGCCACCAATTGTGCAAGTTCTCCAACTTAAAAAGATGAGAGAGGCCTGTAATTTTCATCATAGGTACACTTCAACTATGACAGACAAAATGAGGGAAAAAATCCAGAAAATCACATTGTAGAATTGTTAACGAATTTATTTGCAAATTATGGTGGAAAATAAGTATTTGGTCACCTACAAACAAGCAAGATTTCTGGCTCTCACAGACCTGTAACTACGTCTTTAAGAGGCTTCTCTGTCCTCCACGCGTTACCTGTATTAATGGCATCTGTTTGAACTTGTTATCAGTATAAAATACACCTGTCCACAACCTCAAACAGTCACACTCCAAACTCCACTATGGCAAAGACCAAAGAGCTGTCAAAGGACACCAAAAACAAAATTGTAGACCTGCACCAGGCTGGGAAGACTGAATCTGCAATAGGTAAGCAGCATGGTTTGAAGAAATCAACTGTGGGAGCAATTATTAGGAAATGGAAGACTGATAATCTCACTCGATCTGGGGCTCCACGTAAGATCTCACCCCGTGGTGTCAAAATGATCACAAGAACGGTGAGCAAAAATCCCAGAACCACACGGGGGGACCTAGTGAATGACCTGCAGAGGCCTGGGACCAAAGTAACAAAGCCCACCATCAGCAAGGGCATTGAAGATGAAACGTGGCTGGGTCTTTCAGCATGACAATGATCCCAAACACACCACCCGGGCAACGAAGGAGTGGCTTCGTAAGAAGCATTTCAAGGTCCTGGAGTGGCCTAGCCAGGCTTCAGATCTCAACCCCATAGAACATTTTTGGATAGAGTTGAAAGTCCATGTTGCCCAGCAACAGCCCCAAAGCATCACTGCTCTAGAGGAGATCTGCATGGAGGAATGGGCCAAAATACCAGCAACAGTGTGTGAAAACCTTGTGAAGACTTACAGAAAACGTTTGACCTCTGTCATTGCCAACAAAGGGTATATAACAAAGTATTGAGATAAACTTTTGTTATTGACCAAATACTTATTTTCCACCATAATTTGCAAAGAAATTCATAAAAAATCCTACAATGTGATTTTCTGGATTTTTTTTTCTCATTTTGTCTGTCATAGTTGAAGTGTACATATGATGAAAATTACAGGCCTCTCTCATCTTTTTAAGTGGGAGAACTTGCACTACTTGCACTGGCTGACTAAATACTTTTTTGCCCCACTGTATACAGTTGAAGTTGGACGTTTACATTCTCCTTAGGCAAGTTATATTCTTCAAAAATATAACTTATAAATGCCTTATGAGCTTAGTTCAACTGTCACACTCCATGAGAACCCAAAATATAATGTAAATAAACACTGTATAGCCTCATAAAATGGTTAAAACAATAATGTTGATATCATAGATGGTCAATCCTTGCATCCATAGCTCTGTCTATTAACCTGAGAGTGGTTACATTTCTGCAAGCCCATCCCTTAGCTTTTGATCAAAACAGGGGCGGGATGTCGATTTTGTAATTGTTTCATCTGTGGATTTGCCCTTTAAACAGCTGCATATTATCAAGATATCAAAGTGTCACCAACAAAAGCTGAACAATAGGCCTATAGCAAATGCAGCATATGGCATTCATTTTTGACATGTAAATAGCATTTTTCAGTAGTGCTCAAAGCATGCCATTCCATGAGTGCAGCATTTATTTTTCAACTCGAATCAATGAGCCCAATCAGTCCTCCATGACATCAAAATCATAGACAATAGAGTTGGGCTGGCTAATAAATCCTTAGTTTTGGGGTCATGGTCAGGTAAAACAATTTAGCTAATATATACTATACTTCCAAGTCCTATTCTTGAAGATCAAGAGGTATAACATTTATTGGAATGACTGGAATTCTGATAGACTGATAGACTATAATTCAATTTTATTATTATATGTAGTAGAAAGAGATAGGTTAGAAGAAGCCTACATCACCAACCCATAAAGTAAAATGTCAAATCCATATTTGGCCAGTTATGTAAACTTTTAAATGTATTTATCCTGCAATAGATGTTGTTCAATTGGTAACATACATTTTTGACTTCTTCTAATGCCTCTTAAAGGGAAAGTCATCTAAAAGTAACAGAATATAATCAGATTACGTTACTGAGTTTGGATAATACAAAAGTTAGGTTACGGATTACAATTTTAGACAGGTAAATGTAACGGATTACATTTAGAAAGTGTGGGGGGGGGGGGGGGGGGGGCAGAGGGTGAGGGAAGGACGGCTCATAGTAATGGCTAATACCATTCCATTAATTCCGTTCCAGCCATTACTAGGGGCCCATCCACCAATGTAAAGTGCCACCAGACCCCACTTAAACACACACACAGACACACCCACAAGTGCCATGCTCTACCAACTGTGCCACACAGGACCACAAGTATCTATGTCCAGATGTTTCCATCCAACTGAAGTGTGACCTCTCTGTGAACCTGACCTTGTGACAGCAGTCATTTGGCCAACCGAACGCACTACATCAGGCACACTATATTGTGACGCATTGCCACTCTAGCCTGGTCCCAGATCTGTTTGCGCTATCTTGTCAACTTCTATTCTCACTGTCACACCAAACACTGACGATAGGAGTTGGCAAGTCAGCACAAACCGATATAGGACCAGGCTAACAAAGTGACTCGATGGCAAAAGCATGTAGTTAAAGAGAGAAACAACACACAAATCGCCCTATTCCCTATTTAGTGCACTACTGTGCTCCTACATCTGCATTGCTTGTTGTTTGGGGTTTTAGGCTGGATTTCTGTATATTACTTTGTGACATCGGCTGATGTAAAATGGGCTTTATAAATGCATTTTGATTTGATTGATTGATTGATTGATTGATTGATTGATTTAGGGAATAGGGTGCCATTTGGGATGCAAGCATGATTGTTGGAGTTGGAATAACTGTTCCAATACTGAAGCTCTGTAATACGTTACCATTATTGGACAGTGGGCTCCAAAGTTACTGGCACCCCTGACTGGCAATGCACAAACAATACTTAAAAAAATATAAACAATATAATTATAGAGAAACTCAAAATACCAACATGTGAGAAATACTGTACTTTATTAATGTTTCAATGGAACCAACCAACCAAAATCATACAATTATTTAATACAAAATAAATTTCACCAAAATCAAGGTTTCATGATTATTGGCACTCCTCATTGTTTACTTAGTGTAACCACCTCTGGCAAGGATAACAGCATGGAGTCTTTTCCTGTAATGTTTGACCAGGTTAAGGAACACATTTGGAGGGATTTTGGACCATTCCTCTATGCAGATCCTTTCAAGATCCTTCACAATCTTGGGTTTGCTCTTATCAACTGTCCTCTTCAACTCAGCCCACAGGTTTTCGATTGGATTGAGGTCCGGCGACTGAGATGGCCATGCCAGAACATTGACTTTGTTGTCACAGAACCATTTCTGTGTGGATCTTGAGGTATGTTTCGGGTCATTGTCTTGTTGGAAAGTCCACCTACGTCCAAGTCCCAGCCTTCTGGCAGAGGCAACCAGATTGTCAGCCAAAATTACCTGACACTTGGTGGAATTCATTATGCCATCAATCTTAACCAGTGCCCCTGGACCTCTGGAATTAAAACAGCCCCAAAACATCACTGACCCAGCACCATATTTCACCGTGGGTATGAGGGGCCTCTCCTTGTATGCATCTCTGTTTCGACGGCAAACATGCTGATGCTGTATCTGACCAAAACGTTCAATTTTGGTCTCCTCTGACCAGAGCACCTTCTTCCAGTCATAATTTAAATAACGTTTGGCAAACTCCAAGGGCTTGCGTCTGTGTCCTCCCTATCCTGGGAGCAAAATGCATTTGCATCTTATTCTACACGTGAGGTTTTCAACTGTTCCATATCATTAGAATTTTCTATTAATTGCCCTGACAGTGCTCAGTGGTATTTTCAACCGTTTGTGGATCTTCTTGTAGCCATTACCAGATTTATGAAGGTCTATGACCATCTGTCTCTTTTGAACTGCCAGTTCTTTTGTTTTCTTCATGGTGTTGGATGACAAAGGGATATTTCATGTGTGTTACCTCATTTTTAAACCCTAGTGAAACGGGAAGTAATGTAATGGCTCAATATAGTTCCTTAAGACTTAGATAAACTTAAATAAGTGGAATTTAATTCCTGGTTTAATTTGTTATATTTGTTCATTGTTCAGATGTTCATTGTGAAACCTTGATTTGGAGGACATTGATTTTTAATTAAATAAATAAAAAAAATTGGTGGGTTCCATTAAAACATTAATAAAGTACAGTATTTCTCACATGCTGGTATTTTTTGATTATCTCTATAATGATATTGTTTATATTTTTTAAGTATTGTTTGTGCATTGCAAGTCAGGTGTGCCAGTAATTTTGGAGCCCGCTGTATTGCAAAGTTAATAACAACACACCCAACACTTTAAAACCGGATAAGTTCTGGCTACTCAAACATTTTGAGTAAACCGACTACCTAAAAATAAGTTAAGAAACTTAAATAGCTGAAGTGAGCAGGTACTACCTTCATGTGAGTAATACAAATGCATTTTTTTTGTAAGGTATATTATTAGTTGACTGCCCCCACTAAGCCACGCCTCCAATGATTTCCCAGTGTGCCTTATCTTTTCGATTGAATTATATAGTTACCACCGATGACTGTATTTGTTAGTGACTGAGAGATGGTTGTTGAATTCATACATTTTCAGTCCTTTGGCCTTCCCCAACTGAGTTCCTAGGTGAATATTATCATTATAATACATATACCGAAAGGCGTTATACAGTGGCCTGAAACTCATAGTTTTTACAGGCCACATCAGGCCTGCAAGTTTTTTTTCTCCAAGGTGGCATAGCAGTTCAGACGTCTTTTGTCCTCGTCTTGTCGTGTCCTGTATATATATATATTTACAACTTTTTCACATACATTTTATTTTTATTTTCCATCAACTCATCTTCAAAACACTCTCCTGCAACCCGCCTCACCAATGTATATTTATAAAAAAGTATTATTTACCTCAGATCTGTAATCCTCCAAGAAGCTAGCCAGAAACTCCAAGAAGCTAGCCTGAAACTAGCCAGAAGCTAATCCAGAAGCTAGTTCAGAAGCTAGTTAGCTCCTTTACTGGCAAATCGTTAATATTCAGCTAACCACGGTTTGTGGTCATCAGCTATCCTTTAGCTCGAAAATCTATCGCCAGTTCTGTACGGCGCAGCGCGGCTCGGAACGGAACATACCGGACCAATTTTTCTCTCCATGTCCCTGGACATTCATACCCGGATCTCACAGCTAGCTAGCTGCTATCCGTGTGACTATCGGCCTTCGTCGATTCCGGAGCAAACATCAATTATTCCGGAGCTAGCAAGCTCCGTCAATCACTCCTGAGTTCCATCAATCACACCTGGGCTGCAGTCACCTATCCGGACCCGTTTTACTGCCTTCGCGGAGCCCCACCGGGCCTTCACAACTGGACTGCCGACGTTATCTACCCGAAGGAGTTATTCGGCTGGCTCCTCCGTCGCGACGTTACCTGAACGCCCATCTGCGGCCTGCTAACCGTTAGCTGTCTTACCGGCTGCTATCTGAATAGACAATCGGACAATTTTGTATTATTTTTTTATTATTTTTGAAATTATTATTATTATGTTTTCTTCTTGGGCCTCTATAACTATATCTATTGTTTTTATTTTTGTTGTTGTTGTGTGATTTGGATTAATCCCCTCTACCACACGGAACCCCACTAATCTACTGACGGAACGTAAGGGGTGGCTAACAGACCTCCATCCTATGCTAGCTTGCTACCGATGCCCTGGCTAGCTGTCTAAATCACCAACCAACCTCTCCACTCACCGGACCCTTTTGATCACTCGACTAAGCATGCCTATCCTTAATGTCAATATGTCTTGTCCATTTCTGTTCTGGTTAGTGTTTATTGGCTTATTTCACTGTAGAGCCTCTAGTCCTGCTCACTATACCTTATCCAACCTATTAGTTCCACCACCCACACATGCAATGACATCTCCTGGTTTCAACGATGTTTCTAGAGACAATATCTCTCTCTTCATCACTCAATACCTAGGTTTACCTCCACTGTATTCACATCCTACCATACATTTGTCTGTACATTATACCTTGATGCTATTTTATCGCCCCCAGAAACCTCCTTTTACTCTATGTTCCAGACGTTCTAGACGACCAATTCTCATAGCTTTTAGCCGTACCCTTATTCTACTCCTCCTATGTTCCTCTGGCAATGTAGAGGTGAATCCAGGCCCTGCAGTGCCTAGCTCCACTCCTATTCCCCAGGCGCTCTTTTTTGACGACTTCTGTAACCGTAATAGCCTTAGTTTCATGCATGTTAACATTAGAAGCCTCCTCCCTAAGTTTGTTCTATTCACTGCTTTAGCACACTCTGCCAACCCGGATGTTCTAGCTGTGTCTGAATCCTGGCTTAGGAAGACCACCAAAAACTCAGACATTTTAATTCCAAACTACAACATTTTCAGACAAGATAGAACTGCCAAAGGGGGCGGTGTTGCAATCTACTGCAAAGATAGCCTGCAGAGTTCTGTCCTACTATCCAGGTCTGTACCCAAACAATTTGAACTTCTACTTTTAAAAATCCACCTCTCTAAAAACAAGTCTCTCACCGTTGCCGCCTGCTATAGACCACCCTCTGCCCCCAGCTGTGCTCTGGACACCATATGTGAACTGATTGCCCCCCATCTATCTTCAGAGTTCGTGCTGCTAGGCGACCTAAACTGGAACATGCTTAACACCCCAGCCATCCTACAATCTAAACTTGATGCCCTCAATCTCACACAAATAATCAATGAACCTACCAGGTACCTCCCCAAAACCTTAAACACGGGCACCCTCATAGATATCATCCTAACCAACTTCCCCTCTAAATACACCTCTGCTGTCTTCAACCAAGATCTCAGCGATCACTGCCTCATTGCCTGCATCCGTAATGGGTCAGCGGTCAAACGACCTCCACTCATCACTGTAAAACGCTCCCTGAAACACTTCTGCGAGCAGGCCTTTCTAATCGACCTGGCCGGGGTATCCTGGAAGGATATTGATCTCATCCCGTCAGTAGAGGATGCCTGGATATTTTTTTTAAATGCCTTCCTAACCATCTTAAATAAACATGCCCCACTCAAGAAATTTAGAACCAGGAACAGATATCGCCCTTGGTTCTCCCCAGACCTGACTGCCCTTAACCAACACAAAAACATCCTATGGCGTTCTGCATTAGCATCGAACAGCCCCCGTGATATGCAGCTGTTCAGGGAAGCTAGGAATCATTATACACAGGCAGTTAGAAAAGCTAAGGCTAGCTTTTTCAAGCAGAAATTTGCTTCCTGCAACACTAACTCAAAAAAGTTCTGGGACACTGTAAAGTCCATGGAGAATAAGAACACCTCCTCCCAGCTGCCCACTGCACTGAAGATAGGAAACACTGTCACCACTGATAAATCCACCATAATTGAGAATTTCAATAAGCATTTTTCTACGGCTGGCCATGCTTTCCACCTGGCTACTCCTACCCCGGACAACAGCACTGCACCCCCAACAGCAACTCGCCCAAGCCTTCCCCATTTCTCCTTCTCCCAAATCCATTCAGCTGATGTTCTGAAAGAGCTGCAAAATCTGGACCCCTACAAATCAGCCGGGCTAGACAATCTGGACCCTTTCTTTCTAAAATTATCTGCCGAAATTGTTGCCACCCCTATTACTAGCCTGTTCAACCTCTCTTTCTGAGATTCCCAAAGATTCCCAAAGATTGGAAAGCAGCTGCGGTCATCCCCCTCTTCAAAGGGGGGGACACTCTTGACCCAAACTGCTACAGACCTATATCTATCCTACCGTGCCTTTCTAAGGTCTTCGAAAGCCAAGTCAACAAACAGATTACCGACCATTTCGAATCTCACCATACCTTCTCTGCTATGCAATCTGGTTTCAGAGCTGGTCATGGGTGCACCTCAGCCACGCTCAAGGTCCTAAACGATATCTTAACCGCCATCGATAAGAAACATTACTGTGCAGCCGTATTCATTGATCTGGCCAAGGCTTTCGACTCTGTCAATCACCATATCCTCATCGGCAGACTCGACAGCCTTGGTTTCTCAAATGATTGCCTCGCCTGGTTCACCAACTACTTCTCTGATAGAGTTCAGTGTGTCAAATCGGAGGGTCTGCTGTCCGGACCTCTGGCAGTCTCTATGGGGGTGCCACAGGGTTCAATTCTTGGACCGACTCTCTTCTCTGTATACATCAATGAGGTCGCTCTTGCTGCTGGTGAGTCCCTGATCCACCTCTACGCAGACGACACCATTCTGTATACTTCCGGCCCTTCTTTGGACACTGTGTTAACAACCCTCCAGGCAAGCTTCAATGCCATACAACTCTCCTTCCGTGGCCTCCAATTGCTCTTAAATACAAGTAAAACTAAATGCATGCTCTTCAACCGATCGCTACCTGCACCTACCCGCCTGTCCAACATCACTACTCTGGACGGCTCTGACTTAGAATACGTGGACAACTACAAATACTTAGGTGTCTGGTTAGACTGTAAACTCTCCTTCCAGACCCATATCAAACATCTCCAATCCAAAGTTAAATCTAGAATTGGCTTCCTATTTCGCAACAAAGCATCCTTCACTCATGCTGCCAAACATACCCTTGTAAAACTGACCATCCTACCAATCCTCGACTTTGGCGATGTCATTTACAAAATAGCCTCCAATACCCTACTCAACAAATTGGATGCAGTCTATCACAGTGCAATCCGTTTTATCACCAAAGCCCCATATACTACCCACCATTGCGACCTGTACGCTCTCGTTGGCTGGCCCTCGCTTCATACTCGTCGCCAAACCCACTGGCTCCATGTCATCTACAAGACCCTGCTAGGTAAAGTCCCCCCTTATCTCAGCTCGCTGGTCACCATAGCATCTCCCACCTGTAGCACACGCTCCAGCAGGTATATCTCTCTAGTCACCCCCAAAACCAATTCTTTCTTTGGCCGCCTCTCCTTCCAGTTCTCTGCTGCCAATGACTGGAACGAACTACAAAAATCTCTGAAACTGGAAACACTTATCTCCCTCACTAGCTTTAAGCACCAACTGTCAGAGCAGCTCACAGATTACTGCACCTGTACATAGCCCACCTATAATTTAGCCCAAACAACTACCTCTTTACCAACTGTATTTAATTTTAATTTATTTATTTATTTTGCTCCTTTGCACCCCATTATTTTTATTTCTACTTTGCACATTCTTCCATTGCAAAACTACTGATAATTCCTATTGGAATCTAGCCTGCATTAGGCTATCCAACAGTTGAGATTTGTATTCACCCGCAACCTGCATTCATAATGACTGCGAAGGCTAAAATTAAATAATTGGATTCGTTTAGAAAAAGTATTTTGTGTAGCATAACATTGAATCAATCAATCACTCAATGTACATGCCAAAACACAGATATTAAAAACAATTATATAAAATCAACATGCTGGGAAAAAAGTTAGTTTGTTATCATTCTGTATCTTTAAAAAAACATGTTGGTGTGACTTCTCATTTAGTTTCGAGTCAGTGCCACATTAACATTTTAAGTAATAATGACTTTTCATTGACTTTGAGTACAACTTACTAGACGTATTTGAGTAAAACATGCTTTGGGGTTTACAGTGATGCCCTCAACATCCCTCATCTGCCTGTCAAAACCAGGGATGGAGGGAGTACTGGAGGAGAGGATGAGACAGATAGACAGAAAAAGAGGATGAAAGTCAAAAGAAAAAATTAACAAATCAACTGAAAATACTGATAAGACAGAAAACAAACCTTTAGTAGTGATGGAGATATCCCTTGATAATTATCAAACAAAATATGAGCATGTAGGCCAATGTTTTTGTTTTGTTATCTCATCATTATCGAACCACAATAAGCTCCACATGAATGAAAGCATCCTGCCAAAAGTATCCTGACATAATTGTGAAAAAATAGTGTGGCTATTACTGCATCCTCATCACAGTGATTCCTGGCCTATTGGTGGGAGGCTGGGAGCTGTCTTTCAGCACCACACACACTATTATCATGACTCGTGTAGGATTTACAAACACCTGTGTTCATTGAGCACTTCAGGTGGTGCCCCATTCCCCCCACCCCCAATCCTAGCCTTAACCATTAGTTGGAGGAATGCAAAATTGACTGAAGATTGTGTCTAGGAGCAATTCGACCCCACACCGTGTTTTGTTTGTTTATTGTTTGTTTTCACTAACTGGTTTATGAATACTGACCGCATGGCTGCCATTCGCTTGGAGCTTCGGCTTTCTATAGATTGATTTCAGAACCATGGACAGCTCTCATCCGAGTCCATAGTGGCGGATTTTAAAAAATCAAATAGAAAATATACAACAATTCTATACTGAACCTATAAGAGCACAGGATATCTGACACCAAAAACCCTGAATGCAGAATAAACTATATTTTCCAAGCAGGCTACTCGTGAAAGTTGCATACGATTGCCGAATAGAGATGGCAAGGGCACACTGGAACATAGGCCTCTTTTTTAATGGCTCTTCACCAACCAGTCGGTGAAGTGTAAAACAAAACTACAGGGTCGAAGCTTCCTCCAGGCCACATGATCATATTTGAGGTATAAATTATGTGCTAAAAAGAGAGCAGCTGTCGTAATTCTGTGTCAACGCCATTGTCGAGTTTACGACTGAAAAAAATGCTGCCCTGGGCTACAGCGAGCGAATAACGAGCAAGCAGTGCCAAATGCGACGGGGGGAAGACCATTCCAGCGGATTAGGCATGGAAGCCACCGGTGCCCTAATAACGTTATTGAAATGTACTCAATGTGGAGTGGGGTGGCCATGGCGGAACACCTGGCACCGAGTGGCCGCTACACCGCATGCGCACCACAATAGGAATAGGAAAATAGTAGCAGCTACTGTAGTCTTTGCCATATACTAGCCTAGCACTAAAAGAAAATATCATAATTTACAGAAATAATTAACATGTAAAGATGGCTGATATTTGCTTGGAAATAGTAGCCTACTTCTGGTGATATTGTGAAGCCTGTGGAAGCAAAGTTATGACACCTAAAGGTCTGGCCCTTTCTCCATTCCACAACCGATTTAAAACTCCTCAATTGGGGGAAAAGCAACCAAAGGCACACACATGAAAGACCTTAGAGTACAAGGCCATATGCTTCTCATCCTGCTTGAACCTTCTGATAAGAGAGCAAAGGATCTCCTTGAATCTGCCATCCGTTACCATGACGATTGACGACTGTATGGGACCAAACTGTATCTATTTAGCAAAAATCAACAGATTGGGGGATGATCCCCGTCAGCTTACCTTGCATTCATCCATGCATGTTCTCACTGAATATGCATCCGTTTCATATTTCTGAGTCATAAACTCAAATTCCTCATATTTCTCCAGGGCGTGTTGGTCGTAGCGCTGGTACGCCTGGATGCACAGGCTGCACCTCGCCACATCGCCATCAATAAGCACGTCAAGACTGCAGTTCAAATTGTCCGGACTCGTAGACCCGTAAAACAAATCCAAAAGAGAATAAGAATTACAAAATGAAAGGTACAAATCACTTATATTTACTGTCCGGGTCCGTTCTTTTCCCGAAAGGTCCTTGCACAAATGATCGGCGTCATCAAAAGTAAAGCAGTTTTTAGATAAACTATCGTGGTGGCAAGTTTCAAGTCGCCACAAAGGTTTGGTAGAATTCCCTATAAAAATAGCATATTCGTTTTCTCTGAGGCTGCTGTGTGCTAAATGGAGGCTGGATGATGGGATGGGGTTTGCAGACGGGTAAACTCCCATGTCCGTCAATGCAAACTTATCACGGGTCCTTGTCAATTTCGCCTCGGCACAGAACCATAAGTGATCAGAGAGCAGAATGGTTAGAAACAAGAGTGAAGCCAAGGACAGTCGCCATCTCTGGGCCCTCTCTGAGTCGGCGAATGGCTTTAAGTTCTCGCGGGGTTCTAGCCAGATTTTGAAGCCGTCTTCTTGCTGCAGACACGTCCAAACACCCCAGGTCATATTTTGGGAACGCGCTTCTTCACCGGCCGACTCCACCGTGGGGGTTTCTCTGCCGCAATATGCATTGACTTGGGGTCTAATTTGCGTTTTTCACCTCTTAAATGTTGGGTCGTAGGTAGTGCTGCTGGTTTACCACCGCGATTATCTGTAATTCACATTCAAGTAATATATTGGAGGAGATTAAGCCGTGATTTGATGGGGCCGCGTTCTCCATGGCTCTCCGATGAAGATGCTAGTTTTCTGTAGCAACATGTCTCGCTTCCCCCTCCTCTCCTCTAGCCTGCGCTCAGCACTGGTCCTTTGCGTGGACCCGTTTTACGGCAAACTGCATTTACGTTCGACTTGAATCCGCCGGTCGTGGCTCTCGGGTGAAGGCTGGGTTCTATGTCAGCCCAGTGATTTTCGCTTCCGTGTCTGCTAGGCGGCAAAATGCCTGAGAAGTTGTATTTTGATATCCACTGTCATCTTGGTCCTGGGTTAGTTGCCGCCATCATGTTCTTCTTGAAACACTTTTTTGTGTCGTGCGCGACATCTTTAGCGCTGCGATCGTTCCATTCTGACGCACCTGGAGGGTCTGTTTTCAGAAGGTGCAGCATCAGTTGCCATCCAGCTACTCTGAAAGCTAAAACAGATGATAGGATATAGTGTGGACTCGAGAGACAGGATAGTCTGCTCAACAAGTAGCCTAACAGATGACAAAATTGAATATGAAATATTTAGCATCAGTCACAAAACGCAGCCATAGCGTTCGAGTGATAGCTGTCCATGATCCTGAAACCCGGGAATTATTTCATTTATGTAAGGGTTCCCCCACTAGTGGAGTTTAATACAAAAAAATACACTTAGTGTGTTCTGTATGTATAGCATGCATGCATTATTTTGGAATTATTACTGAATTATGGCCATGTGAATACTTCCATCAAGGTCAAAAGAAAGAAACTTACCCACACTCATTTCATTTGCTATGTCTGACATGTTCATCAAGTGCATGTCATTATACAATCATTATAAGTTTATATAACAACAATATAACATTTATTCAATCATTCAGGGTGACATGGGTTCAGGATTGAATCCAAGGACACTGATCATGTATTGTGTGGTTTGTTTGGCTGTGGACCTTGTTGTTTGTTTGTTTCTCTTTTATCCCACAGGCTTATCTTGCAACAGTCCTTCAAATACAAAACAAATAGTATAGCCTATACACTGCAATAAAAGCAAAGATACATTTGAAACACACCATTTAAAAACCAAACAAAAGTTTTTCTTTCTCATTTAAACAGTTAAATAACTGACGATCCAGAGTGGTATAGATTGCATAAAACAGGTGAATAGCTAGATGAGCTTTGGTAAAGATTCCTGGCAACAAAGCTCCTTGAACTATTTTCAGCTTCTCTTCCTTCTCTCCTGTAGAATACTTGTTAGTTCCTTCTCTATTCTACAAATGTCTTTACTACTCCTTCACGGATCCTTTGTAAATACCCGGTTGACCCAAAGTAAAGCATGAGAGAAGGTCAGTGGAAAGTAACACCCCATCATGCATTTGGAATTATTCTGCATCACTTTCAGTCCTTGCCATTGATGACTGCAATCTATAGACAATTGGCCACAGACGAGAAACTGAACTGAGGTCAGGGGTCATATTTATAAAGCTTCTCAGAGTGGGAGTGCTGATCAAGGATCAGGTCCCCCTTGTCCATGTGATCTTTTTCATTGTGATCAAAAGTTCAAACTGAAGCTACATCAGCACTCTTACTATGAGATGCTTTAAGAATATGGGCCCAGTTGTCTGAGAGGTAGCTGGTCTGAGAGATGTGCTATATACAGTAGAGTGTAGTGGAGATGATACAGACAGATAAGTTGATCAGAGGTTTGCTGATAGAGAAAATATATATATTTATTTCTGTCTGTCTTATTGAATTTCCTTCTTTATAAATCTCTCTCTCTCTCACACACACACACACACACACACACACACACACACACACACACACACACACACACACACAAAGACATATATGCAGCAGAAAGTAATATAAACACTCAGAAACTCAAATACACCACAGAAACACAATCAAACACTAATGTAGACGCGCATACTGTATATACACAAATCCAATGACCACATGCATACACACATACAGTATGCATGCAAAGACAATGACACGCAAACACACTTGACATGGCGGGTTAACAGGAGGGACGGATTGAAGATTTTCAGGATTTACACAGAATTGGTTATGCAAACATAGATGCATTCCAGGAAACAAATATTGATAATAGAGCAGGCACACACACACACACACACACACACACACACACACATACACACACCATATGGAGTAGAAAGGCAGGCTACTACTTCATTGCTTATGAGAAACACCTGCTATTGGTAGTTTGTTGTGTGGTGTCTTTTTGATGTATCATATACTAATGTCTGATAATAATATTGTCTTTTTCTTGTTGATCTCATTAAAAACATCCTACATTCTTAAGTATCAGTTATGAATCAAGTATGGGGTATAGTGGGGGAAAATGTTTTCTAATGATTAAGCTTTTGGTGGCGTTTCCCCCAACCATATTGCAGGCGTTGCATTTCATCAACCAATGTTTGTGCTCCACGTCATTGACTGCACAATTAGGCATCCGATTGCTATATCATATGATGTGGTTAGCTAATATGTTAAAGTTGAATGGCGCAGAAGGTTCCGTTTTACGGGCTCTTAACCAATTGTGCTATTTTGTGTGTTTTTTCACGTTATTTGTAACTTATTTTATATACAATGTTTCTGTCACCGTCTCTTATGACTGAAAAGAGCTTCTGGATATCAGGACAGCGATTACTCACCTCGTACTGGATGAAGATTTTTTCTTTAATGAGTCTGACGCAAAGGATTTACTTCAGACACCTGGCAATGCCCTCATCGCCGTCATTCGCGTTAGAAAGAGACAGAGATATTGGGGACAGAGGTAATGGGTGCCTTATAAGGATCTGATGGCGAGTGGGTAATGTGCCTCTACCATCAGTCCTATTAGCTAACGTACAAACATTGGATAACAAAATAGACAAGCTACGATCACGAATATCCTACCAACGGCACCTTAGAAAGTATAATATCTGAGACCTCCCTACTGGCACAGTTGTCTAAGGCACTGCATTGCAGTTGTGCCACTAGAGATCCTGGTTTGAGTCCAGGCTCTGTTGCAGCTGGCTGGGACCGGGAGACCCATGGGGTGGCGAACAATTGGCATAGTGTCGTCTGGATTAGGAGAGGGTTTGGCAGGCAGGAATGTCCTTGTCCCATCGTGCTCTAGCGACTCCTGTGGCGGCCGAGCGCATGCATGCAGACACGGTCACCAGGTGTACGGTGTTTCCTCTGACACATTGGTGTGGCTGGATTCTGGGTTAAGTAGGCATTGTGTCAAGAAGCAGTGCGGCTTGGTTGGGTCATGTTTCAGACGACGCATGGCTCTCAACCTTCGCCTCTCCACAGCAGTTGCAGTGATTAGACAAGACTGTAACTACCAATTAGATACAATGAAAATTGGGGAGAAAAAGGGGTATAAGTAAAATAAATAATGTAATATTTTATGCTTCACCGAGTAGTGGCTGAACGACGACATAGTTTGTCACGACTTCTGTCGAAGTCGGTCCCTCTCCTTCTTCGGGTGGTGTTCGGCGGTTGACGTCACCGGCCTTCTAGCCATCACTGATCCATTTTTCATTGGTTTTGTCTTGTTTCACACCTGGTTCCAATCCCATCAATTACATGTTGTGTATTTAACCCTCTGTTTCCCCTCATGTCCTTGTCGGACATTGTTTGATTGTATGTGATGTGCATGTATTATGTTGGTGTGTGATGGGTTTTGTACCCACTTTTGTTATTTTGTACATTTTTGTTTTTGGAGTTTTATCAGCATTTATTAAACAACTCAGTTTTTACCAAGTTCCTTCTCCTGCGCCTGACTTCCCTGCCACCAACACACACCCATTACATGGTTAAAATACAGCTGGCGGGGTTTACACTGTATCGGCAAGATAGAACAGCTGCAACCATTAAGACAAGGGGTAGCGGTCTGTGTATATTTGTAAACAGCTGCTGCACGAAATCTTTACATTAAGGAAGTCTCAAGGTTTTGCTCGCCTGAGGTAGAGTATCTCAGGATAAGCTATAAACCACACTATATACCAAGACAGTTTTCATCTATATTTTTCGTATCTGTCTATTTACTACCATAAACCGATGCTAGCACTAAGTCCGCACGGAGCTCCTAGTGGCCGGGGACTTTAATGCAGGGAAACTTAAATCCGTTTTACCTCATTTCTACCAGCATGTTAAATGTGCAACCAGAGGGAAAAAAACTCTAGACCACCTTTACTCCACACACAGAGACACGTACAAAGCTCTCCCTTCGCCCTCCATTTGGCAAATCTGACCATAATTATATCCTCCTGATTCCTGCTTACAAGCAACAACAAGCAACAACTAAAGCAGAAAGCACCAGTGACTCGGTAAATAAAGAAGTGGTCTGTCACGACTTCTACCGAAGGTAACTTACTAGCCACCACTGATCCCTTTTTCCTTTTCTGTTTGTTTTGTCTGTGATTCTTTTTCACACCTGGTTTAATTTGCGTTCATATCTGTGTGTATAAGGGTAACCTGTTGCCTGCCTTAGTTTGTGCGGGATTAGACTTGTGTATTGTGCTCGATTGTATTTACAGTTTGTTGTTTTCACGGTTACGCACGTGTATTTGAGTGTCGGAACTGTGTTTGTTCCTCCGTGCGTTTGCACAAGTTCTCAGTATCGAGAGCGTAGTTTGTATTTTCGACTGTGTCATTTTTGTGTTGGTGGACTGTCTGATTAAAACACGCATCTCCGACATCCCTGCTCTTTTGCACCTGACTCCTACACCTCTCACCTAGACGCACGTTATCACATGGTCAGATGACACAGATGCTAAGCTACAGGACTGTTTTGCTAGCACAGACTGGAATATGTTCCGGGATTCTTCCGATGCCATTGAGGAGTACACCACATCAGTCACTGGCTTCATCAATGAATGCATCGATGACGTCATCCCACAGTGACCGTACGTACATACCCCAACCAGAAGCCATGGATTACAGGCAACATCTGCACTTACCTAAAGGGTAGAGCTGCCGCTTTCAGGGAGCTGGACTCAAACCCGGACGCTTATAAGTGGGCTGCCCAGTGACACAAGCCTACCAGATAAAGCTAAATTACTTATATGCTCGCTTAGAGGCAAGGAACACTGAAGCATGCATTAGAGCCACTTGCGATTTTAGCATGTAAATCTTGGTGGGGACAAAAAAAGAGTGGGATGCATGCCAGCCAAGCCACTACACAACACAACACAAAAAAATACATTAGTTGCACTACAACAGTGACAAATGGTGCCCACAAACTGTTAGGGCCTACATAAAGCTGTCCCAACAGCAGAGTCCCAACAGCTTACCACTGCTACACCTGACTTTCAGCGGAGCCTTGTCTGACATCGAAACAGTTAATTCAGCCTCATTTACTGCCTTTAAAAAAACATAGCTGATATGGCATACTTGCTTAAACAAATGTGGATTCTACTGACAATTGAGATGTACAAACTATGGCATAAGGGGACGACAAGCGGACAAGAGGCAATCCATACTTTCAATTAAGACTTAATGAGCAAGTGAAGACGTTAGTTGTCAATATGACTATTTGTTCAGCACTTTTGAGATGTACAGCGACAGAATTCAGAACATGGGCTGTTTAAGTTAAAACCGCAGGATAAATAAATGGAGCAGATAAACAGACAATGAAAGGTCTTACAATATTTGATGATTACATTTCTCTAAAACAGGTTATGGGCTATTTGTGCACCACCAAGTTAGAACCGTAAGCAAAAATAAGAGGTGAAAATAGACCAAATCATTATGGTGAGGCACATTGAACACCATTATCCCAGAAAGCCTAGATCCACTCCAATTTGCATACCGCCCCAACAGATCCACAGATGATCCCTATCTCTATTGCACTCCACACTGCCCTTTCCCACCTGGACAAAAGGAACACCTATGTGAGAATGCTCTTCATTGACTACAGCTCAGCATTCAACACCATAGCACCCTCAAAGCTCATCACTAAGCTGGGACTAAACACCTTCCTCTGCAACTGGATCCTGGACTTCCCGACGGGCCGCCCACAAGGTGGTAAGTGAAGGTAGCAACAGATCTGCCACGCTGATCCTCAACACGGGGGTCCCTCAGGGGTTCGTGCTCAGTCCCCTCTTGTACTCCCTGTTCACCTATGACTGTATGGCCAGGCATGACTCCAACACCATCATTAAGTTTGCAGGTGACACAACAGTGGTAGGTCAGTTATGATCACCACTTTATTTTAAGATAGTGAAATGTCAGAATAATAGTAGAGAGAATGATTTATTTCAGCTTTTATTTATTTCATCACATTCCAGTAGTCAGAAGTGTACATACACTCAATTAGTATTTGGTAGCATTGCCTTTAAAAAATTTTACTTGAGTCAAACGTTTCGGGTAGCCTTCCACAAGCTTACCACAATAAGTTGGGTGAATTTTGGCCCATTCCGCCTGACAGAGCTGGTGTAATTGAATCAGGTTTGTAGGCCTCCTTGCTCGCATATGCATTTTCAGTTCTTTTCACAAGTTTTCTATAGAATTGAGGTCAGGGCTTTGTGATGGCCACTCCAATACCTTGACTTTGTTGTCCTTAAGCCATTTTCCACAACTTTGGAAGTACGCTTGTCCATTTGAAAGACCTATTTGTGACCAAGCTTTAACTGATGTCTTGAGATGTTGCTTCAATATATCGACATAATTTTCTTACCTCATGATGCCATCTATTTTATAAGGTGCACCAGTCCCTCCTGCAGCAAAGGACCCACACAACATGATGCTGCCACTCCTGTGCTTCACAGTTGGGATGGTGTTCTTCAGCTTGCAAGCCTCCCCCTTTTTCCTCCAAACATAACACTGGTCATTGTGGCCAAACAGATACATTTTTGTTTCATCAGACCAGATGACATTTCTCCAAAAAGTACGATCTTTGTCCCCATGTGCAGTTGGAAACCGTAGTCTGGCTTTTTTATGGCGGTTTTTGAGCAGTGGCTTCTTCCTTGCTGAGCGGCCTTTTAGGATATGTCGATATTGGACACGTTTGACTGTGGATACTTTTGTACCTGTTTCCTCCAGCATCTTCACAAGGTCCTTTGCTGTTGTTCTGGGATTGATTTGCACTTTTCGCACCAAAGTACGTTCATCTCTAGGAGACAGTACGCGTCTCCTTCCTGAGCGGTATGGTCCCATGGTGTTTATACTTGCATGCTATTGTTTGTATAGATGAACATGATACCTTCAGGCGTTTGGAAATTGCTCCCAAGGATGAACCAGACTTGTGGAGGTCTACAATTTTTGTCTGGGGTCTTGGCTGATTTCTTTTGATTTTCTCATGATGTCAAGCAAAGAGGCACGGCGTTTGAAGGTAGGCCTTGAAATACATCCACAGGTACACCTCCAATTGACTCAAATGATGTCAGTTAGCCTATCAGAAGCTTCTAAAGCCATGACATCGTTTTCTGGAATTTATGACTCCAACCTAAGTGTATGTAAACTTCTGACTGTACATTGGCAATGGACCTTGTCAACTTGCAGAAGAGCATGTTCACACTGACAATATAGCATATGTGTAATGGACACTGTCCAATCGCTCATTGGTGTTGATTTCAGCCTGTCCATTTGGTGATGGTAAATCCCTCATTAAATACATTGGAAATGTACAATGTACACTTTTACATTTGATCAACCACTTAAAATCTGCATATCAGCCATTATCGGAATATCCCTTCAGTGTGTCTGTGTGCTGCTTGAGTGCCAGAGGGGGCCATTGCCCAAGGAGAAAGAACACAACATTCCAGCTGCTGGTATAAAATAATGACAGACAGACTAAATAGATAGCAAATTCAAAACATAACTTGTTGCAGTTCTCGCTAGTTAACTATAGCTAAATAAGTATTAATGGCATTGTCACCTTTCCACTGGCACTAGGTAGCCTAAATAAATCTGCACCATTGGAAAGCTGGAAATTCCCTCTATTAAACAGTAGCTATGTAATTGTGACAATGTTACAAATATTCCAACAATAGCCTGATTGACAAATAACTTTCTGTGCATAGATCTCCCCTGGAACATTAATATTTGAGCCTTATATATAAACATGTCTAGTTAGATACCTTGCTTTGAAGCTGCCTACATTATTGATTTGATCCCTGATTCATTGAATGAGGTAATCATTTTATAAAGACAAAAGTATGGTTGTAATGTCGCACAATTTTCTAACAAGAGTGGCAACCATCCTCCAGCATAGCTACTGGGTGTGCATGCTTTTGTTCAAGCCCTGGTCTAACCACATTGTAGGCTAAACATCAGCTCCTCAACAGGAGACTTATCAAGGTGTTTCAGGGCTGGATCAAAAGCCAACCCTCTGCATGTTGACAACATGTGACTAACAGTGCAGTTCTACTTTGTGGGGCGTTAAGTGCCTTGATCAAGGGCACAACAGCTAGAGATGGTAAGCCATGGGAGCAGACACATCAGCCTTCCAGTGTCAGTAATACTTTCTTTTTCTTGTAAGCTGTAATAATATTCATGAACATTTGGTTAAAAGGCATGAAGAAATCATGGAAAATGTGTTGGAACCCTTAACAATGAATGATCAGAGGTATCTGTACATGTATAGCATAATGTAATTTGTGAATTTCGGTGAACATAGTCTAATGGACAGACTTAGAAAAAGACAGCTCCTGCACTTCTTTCATCCCAAGCACTGTCAGCAAGCATGACATAGCTGGTTGCATAGTAACTGCGTTATTTTACATGGAACTATTACACTTGCAAGTTATCAAAACACTGTTTAGAATATCTACATAAGTTCAGCAGTTTCACTCTTCTCATATTACTCTGTAGACTACTGACCGATTCAAAACTTCCTCACATTAAACCACAACTTACCCACATTAAACCACACCCCAAAGACAACTTGTGTTTGTGCTTCAGTAATGGCCGATGCATTTCTTAATGAGCACCAGAAGAAACACATGTGCAATCGGTGACTGCAGTCAAAGTTGTTGGGATGTCATGTGTCCTACTTATAACAGTACAGTCATAACATCTTAAGTATTACAAAGATTATATTCAATCAAATAAACCTCACGAAGCAAATAAGCCAGACATTTTTTTGTTGACCAAATTCGACACTATCTCTTTGACCTCCATACAAAACTCCTTGCTTGCTAGGCAAAGCAATGGGCCTCTCTCTCAGTGTTGCCAACTCCTCAGTAAGGAAAGTAGCTATTGGCTGTCCTAAAAGTTGCTAGAAGTCGGTAAATGATGTCATAGCCTAATTTGCATAATTGGCCATGTGCATGTAATTGTGATGGATGCTGTAGGAGAGAGGAATAAGGTCGTGGGAGAGACAAAAAGTGAGTAAAAAACACACTAAATATGTTTAGAACTACAAATGAGCAAGCTGCAGAGAGTGGCACACACAGCGAATAAGAACCAGATATTTGAGGCCATACTCCTCCTTCAGCGCTTTATGGACCCCATTGCTAATCCCCATCATAGCAGAGGCATTGTCAGTCCCTATACCGATGAGTTTCTCTTGAGGAAAGCCACAACAGCACGGGCTATAGATTTGGCATCTCCTCCCTCCAACTCAACAAGCCACAGAAATGTTGATACAATTGTCTGCTTGGTGTCACTAAAGTACCTTATCACAACCCCCAGGTACTTAGAAACACTTACATCCGTGGACTCATCGAGGAGGAGGCTGAAACGCTGGTCACCCACATCTGCGACCAACTATTTCAGAAAGTATGGTGCTAGAACACCATTAATCATTTTTGTGCACTTTGTCCTGTGCATTTTGAAGTGGGTAGCAGCAGTGGAGTCTGAGAAAGCAGCTCTACATGCTCCAATGTGATCACATGCCAGCATGGAACAGTGTTCAGCGATAACTAATGCCATGGTGGCCTCAGCCTTTTTTGCAGAGTAAATTTTTTAACCATAAACGGCAGCTTGTTTTGGGTGGAACTGTTATAAGGCTTTGCCTTTTGAGGTTGTTTTTGAGTTGTCATGTGTTTTTTTACATCACTAAGTTTGGCGTAGAAATCAGCCTTACAATACAGGCAGTATGCCCGTGTATCATCTCCAATAAACAGCTTCAACCAGCCTTTGAATTCAGGGTTTGATTCCCACTCCTTTCTGTATTTTTGAGTGTACAGTTTAGACTGAGACATGATGAGCTAGCCAGCTAGATGTTTAGCTTATGTCACAGAGAGGCACACACACACAGTGGACAAGGTGAGTAAGTGACTGAGGCTGTTTAAGTCAAATGCAGTGCTTTATTTTTGTGCAGTTATTTATTTTAGACAAAACATTTTACATTTACATCCCGCCCTGAATGTAAGCCAGGGCGGGATCAGCCAGCGGCGGCTTCCCGCATGCGCGATTCATTTGCAGTCTGGATGCGGAGGGGGGAACATCTCCTGCTCTGACTGCATCTGGGAGGGACTGCTGAGGACTGGGCTGCCTGTGAGTGCTTTGGGATGGGGGTGGGGCCCACGCAGCTCCCACTGCTTGTTGAGAAGAGTAAGAACGATACCTGCTTTCACGTCAGAGTCTCAAAGTCTAAAATAAGACAAGAAAAAGTTGCTAGATTTGTCGCCAGTCGATTTTTAAAAAATGTGTCGCTATAGAGGGGTCTGAATACTCGCTAAATATAGCGACAAATTCACTAAGTTGCAACACTGCTCTCTTTTCCTCTTACTCTGGTGTAGTTCACCTTTAAAGCCCTTCCTGATAGAGGTTCATACTAATCCTGATAGTTTTGCAATTGTTAGAATGGCAGGTGTCATATTTCTTTAACAGTTTACACACATGCAGTAGTACTACGTATGTGATTATTATTTACACATAATTAAAGGTTTTACTGATTTTCAGGGCAGATTACCAGATCTTCTCACCTTCTTTCTATCTACTGTAGGAATACCTTTAAAAAAAGCTGTTATTATAGGTTTTGTGTTTTTAAAGAATCTTACAAATCTTACAAATAATTGTAATCCTAAAAACATTAACATTATCTACTTGATTGAGGCTGGCGAGATGAGGAGCAACATCAGCTTGAGAGAGGGGGAAAGCTACCACATCTTCTTCAGCTACAGAAGCACTGACTGAGTCCTACGGCCTGCAGTTCTGCTACCATGAGAGGACCTTTGTCCCCAGCTGTACCGTGTTGGAGAACATGTTTGACTGAAACCAGGAGAGTCAGAAGGTGCTGCTGGTCCTTAGCCATGAGTTTGTGAGGAGCCGCTGTTCAGAGACTGTCTGGAGCGGAAGCCCGTGCTGCCTGAGCTACTGGATCGAAGAGTTCCCGTCCCTCTGTACCTCTGTCACCTCACTTACCTGGAGATCAGAGACCCAGACTTCCTCAGTAAAGTGCTCAAGGTGCTCTGCACTCCCAATCTGCAGCTCCGGGGTTAATCTGTGATGCCCTTCCAGCCTCTTTCCATCTACAACGGGAAGGTCCACAGCCTCTGAGTAACATCAACAAGGAAGGGCTCCACAAATGGGAGGCACTTGGTCATTCAGGACCAGGAGAAGAATAGCAAGGCTGTACGGATGATCAACAGTGTCTCTCAGACCAAAGTGTGGCTGTGTCCTCTGTGGCTTCGGAATTCTGGTCGTTATTTCCTTTTAATTTGTGTCCAATTAAGACACCCAGTAACATAATAAAAAAATCCCCAGCAAAATATGTCAGATTAAGCTAGATCAACAACCAATTTCACAGAGTTTACAGAATTTTTCAAAGAATAATAGGCAATTGTTGCACAATCCAGTTGTGGAAAGCTCTTAGAGGCTTACCCAGAAAGACGCACAGCTGTAATTGCTGCCAAAGGTGCTTCTACAAAGTATTCACTACGAGTTGTGAATACTTATGTAGATTCTATATTTCTATACATAATGTTCAAGATATTTGCAAAAATGGAAGAGGCTCCCATGGGGGTGGGACGGGGGCAAAACGGGGTGGTTACCTTCCGTAATGCAGCTACAGCCACATATTTATTTATTTATTTATTTACCTTTATTTAACCAGGTAGGCAAGTTGAGAACAAGTTCTCATTTACAATTGCGACCTGGCCAAGATAAAGCAAAGCAGTTCGACAGATAAAACGACACAGAGTTACACATGAAGTAAAAACAAACATACAGTCAATAATGCAGTATAAACAAGTCTATATACAATGTGAGCAAATGAGGTGAGAAGGGAGGTAAAGGCAAAAAAGGCCATGATGGCAAAGTAAATACAATATAGCAAGTAAAATACTGGAATGGTAGTTTTGCAATGGAAGAATGTGCAAAGTAGAAATAAAAATAATGGGGTGCAAAGGAGCAAAATAAATAAATAAATTAAAATTAAATACAGTTGGGAAAGAGGTAGTTGTTTGGGCTAAATTATAGGTGGGCTATGTACAGGTGCAGTAATCTGTGAGCTGCTCTGACAGTTGGTGCTTAAAGCTAGTGAGGGAGATAAGTGTTTCCAGTTTCAGAGATTTTTGTAGTTCGTTCCAGTCATTGGCAGCAGAGAACTGGAAGGAGAGGCGGCCAAAGAAAGAATTGGCTTTGGGGGTGACTAGAGAGATATACCTGCTGGAGCGTGTGCTACAGGTGGGAGATGCTATGGTGACCAGCGAGCTGAGATAAGGGGGGACTTTACCTAGCAGGGTCTTGTAGATGACATGGAGCCAGTGGGTTTGGCGACGAGTATGAAGCGAGGGCCAGCCAACGAGAGCGTACAGGTCGCAATGGTGGGTAGTATATGGGGCTTTGGTGATAAAACGGATTGCACTGTGATAGACTGCATCCAATTTGTTGAGTAGGGTATTGGAGGCTATTTTGTAAATGACATCGCCAAAGTCGAGGATTGGTAGGATGGTCAGTTTTACAAGGGTATGTTTGGCAGCATGAGTGAAGGATGCTTTGTTGCGAAATAGGAAGCCAATTCTAGATTTAACTTTGGATTGGAGATGTTTGATATGGGTCTGGAAGGAGAGTTTACAGTCTAACCAGACACCTAAGTATTTGTAGTTGTCCACGTATTCTAAGTCAGAGCCGTCCAGAGTAGTGATGTTGGACAGGCGGGTAGGTGCAGGTAGCGATCGGTTGAAGAGCATGCATTTAGTTTTACTTGTATTTAAGAGCAATTGGAGGCCACGGAAGGAGAGTTGTATGGCATTGAAGCTTGCCTGGAGGGTTGTTAACACAGTGTCCAAAGAAGGGCCGGAAGTATACAGAATGGTGTCGTCTGCGTAGAGGTGGATCAGGGACTCACCAGCAGCAAGAGCGACCTCATTGATGTATACAGAGAAGAGAGTCGGTCCAAGAATTGAACCCTGTGGCACCCCCATAGAGACTGCCAGAGGTCCGGACAGCAGACCCTCCGATTTGACACACTGAACTCTATCAGAGAAGTAGTTGGTGAACCAGGCGAGGCAATCATTTGAGAAACCAAGGCTGTCGAGTCTGCCGATGAGGATATGGTGATTGACAGAGTCGAAAGCCTTGGCCAGATCAATGAATACGGCTGCACAGTAATGTTTCTTATCGATGGCGGTTAAGATATCGTTTAGGACCTTGAGCGTGGCTGAGGTGCACCCATGACCAGCTCTGAAACCGGATTGCATAGCAGAGAAGGTATGGTGAGATTCGAAATGGTCGGTAATCTGTTTGTTGACTTGGCTTTCGAAGACCTTAGAAAGGCACGGTAGGATAGATATAGGTCTGTAGCAGTTTGGGTCAAGAGTGTCCCCCCCTTTGAAGAGGGGGATGACCGCAGCTGCTTTCCAATCTTTGGGAATCTCAGACGACACGAAAGAGAGGTTGAACAGGCTAGTAATAGGGGTGGCAACAATTTCGGCAGATAATTTTAGAAAGAAAGGGTCCAGATTGTCTAGCCCGGCTGATTTGTAGGGGTCCAGATTTTGCAGCTCTTTCAGAACATCAGCTGAATGGATTTGGGAGAAGGAGAAATGGGGAAGGCTTGGGCGAGTTGCTGTTGGGGGTGCAGTGCTGTTGTCCGGGGTAGGAGTAGCCAGGTGGAAAGCATGGCCAGCCGTAGAAAAATGCTTATTGAAATTCTCAATTATGGTGGATTTATCAGTGGTGACAGTGTTTCCTATCTTCAGTGCAGTGGGCAGCTGGGAGGAGGTGTTCTTATTCTCCATGGACTTTACAGTGTCCCAGAACTTTTTTGAGTTAGTGTTGCAGGAAGCAAATTTCTGCTTGAAAAAGCTAGCCTTGGCTTTTCTAACTGCCTGTGTATAATGATTTCTAGCTTCCCTGAACAGCTGCATATCACGGGGGCTGTTCGATGCTAATGCAGAACGCCATAGGATGTTTTTGTGTTGGTTAAGGGCAGTCAGGTCTGGGGAGAACCAAGGGCTATATCTGTTCCTGGTTCTAAAGTTCTTAAATGGGGCATGTTTATTTAAGATGGTTAGGAAGGCATTTAAAAAAAATATCCAGGCATCCTCTACTGACAGGATGAGATCAATATCCTTCCAGGATACCCCGGCCAGGTCGATTAGAAAGGCCTGCTCGCAGAAGTGTTTCAGGGAGCGTTTTACAGTGATGAGTGGAGGTCGTTTGACCGCTGACCCATTACGGATGCAGGCAATGAGGCAGTGATCGCTGAGATCTTGGTTGAAGACAGCAGAGGTGTATTTAGAGGGGAAGTTGGTTAGGATGATATCTATGAGGGTGCCCGTGTTTAAGGTTTTGGGGAGGTACCTGGTAGGTTCATTGATTATTTGTGTGAGATTGAGGGCATCAAGTTTAGATTGTAGGATGGCTGGGGTGTTAAGCATGTTCCAGTTTAGGTCGCCTAGCAGCACGAACTCTGAAGATAGATGGGGGGCAATCAGTTCACATATGGTGTCCAGAGCACAGCTGGGGGCAGAGGGTGGTCTATAGCAGGCGGCAACGGTGAGAGACTTGTTTTTAGAGAGGTGGATTTTTAAAAGTAGAAGTTCAAATTGTTTGGGTACAGACCTGGATAGTAGGACAGAACTCTGCAGGCTATCTTTGCAGTAGATTGCAACACTGCCCCCTTTGGCAGTTCTATCTTGTCTGAAAATGTTGTAGTTTGGAATTAAAATGTCTGAGTTTTTGGTGGTCTTCCTAAGCCAGGATTCAGACACAGCTAGAAGATCCGGGTTGGCAGAGTGTGCTAAAGCAGTGAATAGAACAAACTTAGGGAGGAGGCTTCTAATGTTAACATGCATGAAACCAAGGCTATTACGGTTACAGAATTCGTCAAAAGAGAGCGCCTGGGGAATAGGAGTGGAGCTAGGCACTGCAGGGCCTGGATTCACCTCTACATCGCCAGAGGAACATAGGAGGAGTAGAATAAGGGTACGGCTAAAAGCTATGAGAATTGGTCGTCTAGAACGTCTGGAACATAGAGTAAAAGGAGGTTTCTGGGGGCGATAAAATAGCATCAAGGTATAATGTACAGACAAATGTATGGTAGGATGTGAATACAGTGGAGGTAAACCTAGGTATTGAGTGATGAAGAGAGAGATATTGTCTCTAGAAACATCGTTGAAACCAGGAGATGTCATTGCATGTGTGGGTGGTGGAACTAATAGGTTGGATAAGGTATAGTGAGCAGGACTCGAGGCTCTACAGTGAAATAAGCCAATAAACACTAACCAGAACAGAAATGGACAAGACATATTGACATTAAGGAGAGGCATGCTTAGTCGAGTGATCAAAAGGGTCCGGTGAGTGGAGAGGTTGGTTGGTGATTTAGACAGCTAGCCAGGGCATCGGTAGCAAGCTAGCATAGGATGGAGGTCTGTTGTTAGCCACCTCCTGCGCTCCGTCAGTAGATTAGTGGGGTTCCGTGTGGTAGAGGGGATCAATCCAAATCACACAACAACAAAAATAAAAACAATAGATATAGTTATAGAGGCCCAAGAAGAAAACATAATAATAATAATAAAAAATTTAAAAAATTGTCCGATTGTCTATTCAGATAGCAGCCGGTAAGACAGCTAACGGTTAGCAGGCCGCAGATGGGCGTTCAGGTAACGTCGCGACGGAGGAGCCAGCCGAATAACTCCTTCGGGTAGATAACGTCGGCAGTCCCGTTGTGAAGGCCCGGTGGGGCTCCGCGAAGGCAGCAAAACGGGTCCGGATAGGCGACTGCAGCCCAGGTGCGATTGATGGAACTCAGGAGTGATTGACGGAGCTTGCTAGCTCCGGAACAATTGATGTTTGCTCCGGAATCGACGAAGGCCGATAGTCACACGGATAGCAGCTAGCTAGCTGTGAGATCCGGGCATGAATGTCCAGAGAGCAGTCGAAATCCAGGGACATGGAGAGAAAAATTGGTCCGGTATGCTCCGCTCCGAGCCGCGCTGCGCCGTACAGAACTGGCGATAGACTTTCGAGCCAAAGGATAGCCGATGACCACAAACCGTGGTTAGCTGAACACCAACGACTTGCCAGTAAAGGAGCCAACTAGCTTCTGAACTAGCTTCTGGATTAGCTACTGGCTAGTTTCAGGCCAGCCTCCTGGAGTTTCTGGCTAGCTTCTTGGAGGATTACAGATCTGAGGTAAATAATACTTTTTTATAAATATACATTGGTGAGGCGGGTTGCAGGAGAGTGTTTTGAAGATGAGTTGATGGAAAATAAAAATAAAATGTACGTGAAAAAGTTGTAAATATATATATATATATACAGGACACGACAAGACGAGGACAAAAGACGTCTGAACTGCTATGCTACCTTGGAGCACCTTGGAGAATATAAACTCAACTGAAGACAAACTCTATGAAAATGTAAAGCAAACAAATGTATTTTCATAACATTGAAACGCAGGGCTACCAACTTTTGAAGAAAGCTTGGAGTGAGATTTGCTATGTGAATTTAATTTCCCCCTAGCACAACCCCTAAACAGATCATTATACTGTTTTAAAGCTCATTTCCTGCAATTCTACATATTTTGACATGGCTTAGGCCTATGACAAGGGTGGGGAGAAAAAATGTAACCACCCAGGTGTATTCAGGATACTTTGAACATTAAATGAACACTCAAAATTCTACGACTTTGTTACTCTGAGATTTTTGGGGGGTGAAACTTTAACATCTTTTTTTTGGAAGGTTTGACACTTTATTCAGACAGTAATGAAGTGGGGAGAAAGGCAAATGCTAGAAACAGTGGGAAAGTTGGAAGCAGGGATCCCTGCTCTCAGGTGGAAAGTTGTACGCGCAGTGGTGTGTTATCACTCCACCAAGGCTTTGCACAGGAAATAATAATATTAATGGTTGATGGCAGTGGGTAACCAAATCAAAGATTGCAGTATCGTTCTCCATAGACTGCTTTCAAGGTAAGGACACAAACATTTTGTATTTTGCAATTTGGGTGAACTCTCTCTTTCAAATAGGTCTCGAAGAAAATCCTGCTTGCTCCCCAGGAGGGTTGGCCATCCCAAGTGCTGGGTGTTTGAAAATGTTCTTGCTATAACAATAATTTCTCAAAATCACCCAACCTTCAAGAAAAATAGAATGAATATCAATATTCAGGTGGTTTATTTCTATTAGTTGAAGATCCTTTCCATCATCTTACTCTACATAGACAAAATGTAAGTTTATGAGTTGTGAGTCCCCTTACCATTTCTGTCAAGCATGTGCACAACACTAAAATGTCAAAAATTACATTTGATTCCTGGAGCATTTAATAGCCAAGCTTTTTTGTATGACTTATTCAAAACTGTCCATGAATGGCTGCAATAATACATAGCTTCATATAATACATTTTCAAAGACACAAGTAGGCATATCAGATTACCCTGGCAAAATTGGGAAGAAGTGGAATAATAAAATAAGTGTGGAGAATAACAGTAGTGATCTTGCTGACAAGCACACTAATTGTTGATTATTTTAGACCAATGTTAATAATGATAATTGTTCCACTAATCAGCCTAAATAAATTAAATAGATAGTAAAATCTCCTGAAGACAAGATTACATAAATCTACCCCTACAACCTAACTCAAATATTTGTATGTTCATTGTCCCTCCTCTAGAATCAAACTTACATTTTTCAGTTCACAATCTGTTTGACAAAATGATGTTCATAGCTACAAATCAGGTCACACTACAGAACTACCCTGCTAAAACACACTTAACCAGCATGGCTACCACAGAATTCTGCAGCAATATGCAATCACATCTGGTTTGTGTTTAGTGGGACTATCATTTGTTTTTCAACATGACAATGACCCAACACACATCCAGGCTGTGTAAGGGCTATTTGACCAAGCAGGAGGGTGATGGAGTGCTGTATAAGATGACTTGGCCTCCACAATCACTCGACCTCAACACAATTGAGATGGTTTGGGATGAGTTGGACAGCAGAGTGAAAGAAACTCAGCCTACAAGTGCTCAGCATACTGTATGTGGGAACTCCTTCAAGACTGAATATGGATGAGAGAATGCCAAAAGTGTGCAAAGCTGTCAATCAAAGCAAAGGGTGTCTACTTTGAAGAATCTCAAACATAAAACATGTTTTGATTTGTTTAACACTTTTTTGGTTACTACATGATTACATATGTGTTATTTCATAGTTTTGATGTCTTCACTATTATTCTACAATGTAGAAAATAGTACAAATAAAGGAAAAACCCTGGAATGACTAGGTGTATCCAAACTTTTGACTGGTACTGTAAGTATTCAGTACCCTTTGTTATGAGACTCGAAATTGAGCTCAGGTGCTTCCTGTTTCCATTGATCATCCTTGAGATGTTTCTACAACTTGATTAGAGTCCACCTGTGGTACATTCCATTGATTGGACATGATTTAGAAAGGCACACACCTGTCTATATAAGGTCCCACAGTTGACAGTGCATGTCAGAGCAAAAACCAAGCCATAAGGTCGAAGGAATTGTCCGTAGAGCTCCGAGACAGGATTGTGTTGAGGCACAGATCTGGTGTACCAAAGCATTTCTGCAGCAATGAAGGTCCCCAAGAATACAGCGGCCTCCATCATTTTTAAATGGAAGAAGTCTTCCTAGAGCTGGCTATCCGGCCAAACTGAGAGAAGAGAAGTGCCTTGGTCAGTGAAGCGACCAAGAACGTGATGGTCACTCTGACAGAGCTCTAGAGTTCCTCCGTGGAGATGGGAGAACCTTTGTCGTGGAAATTTCCTGTATTACCAAATCATGAGAGAGCAAACCACACACAAGTCAGAGTTATCATAGAGTCCATCTTTAATTATATGAGCTTCACCATAGCCCTGTGACTCTCAGATCAATTCAGTGTCTAAAAATGAATTCTCTGAGTGCTTACAAAACAGTCCTTAGTATCATTTATATCCAAGACACACCCATCAAAGCTCACATGACGAATAACAGATCTTAGGAACATTATACAAAGAACCTTTTACCAGAAAAAGGAGTATTCCATAGCCAGACAGCATTGGCTATAAATTATTGTTCAGTTTGGTCTCCTAAACCAAAGCTCTTATCTCATTCTTGGTACCACTTAGAACCAAAAACATTACCCCATTCAATGGCATATATCAAATACACCCCCTCCTGGACAAGCTTACAGAGAGACGTGACTGGCACACAGACATTGTGGAGCCAACCTAACTTGTTCCCCATTAATCACACCATCCCTTCACATGGATTAGGAATAGTTTACAGACACATTCACAGATAAGACTAACCCGACCTCTCCCCTCTCTGGGCCCAAGTAACTTTACCCACATTTTTTATTTATTTTTTTATTTCACCTTTATTTAACCAGGTAGGCTAGTTGAGAACAAGTTCTCATTTGCAACTGCGACCTGGCCAAGATAAAGCATAGCAGTGTGAGCATACAACAAAGAGTTACACATGGAGTAAACAATTAACAAGTCAATAACACAGTAGAAAACGAAGGGGGGGTCTATATACAATGTGTGCAAAAGGCATGAGGAGGTAGGCAAATAATTACAATTTTGCAGATTAACACTGGAGTGATAAAAGATCAGATGGTCATGTACAGGTAGAGATATTGGTGTGCAGAAGAGCAGAAAAGTAAATAAATAAAGACAGTACGGGGATGAGGTAGGTGAAAAGGGTGGGCTATTTACCAATAGACTATGTACAGCTGCAGCGATCGGTTAGCTGCTCAGATAGCTGATGTTTGAAGTTGGTGAGGGAGATGAAAGTCTCCAACTTCAGCGATTTTTGCAATTCGTTCCAGTCACAGGCAGCAGAGTACTGGAACGAAAGGCGGCCAAATGAGGTGTTGGCTTTAGGGATGATCAGTGAGATACACCTGCTGGAGCGCGTGCTACGGATGGGTGTTGCCATCGTGACCAGTGAGCTGAGATAAGGCGGAGCTTTACCTAGCATAGACTTGTAGATGACCTGGAGCCAGTGGGTCTGGCGACGAATATGTAGCGAGGGCCAGCCGACTAGAGCATACAAGTCGCAGTGGTGGGTAGTATAAGGTGCTTTAGTGACAAAACGGATGGCACTGTGATAGACTGCATCCAGTTTGCTGAGTAGAGTGTTGGAAGCCATTTTGTAGATGACATCGCCGAAGTCGAGGATCGGTAGGATAGTCAGTTTTACTAGGGTAAGCTTGGCGGCTTGAGTGAAGGAGGCTTTGTTGCGGAATAGAAAGCCGACTCTTGATTTGATTTTCGATTGGAGATGTTTGATATGAGTCTGGAAGGAGAGTTTGCAGTCTAGCCAGACACCTAGGTACTTATAGACGTCCACATATTCTAGGTCGGAACCATCCAGGGTGGTGATGCTAGTCGGGCATGCAGGTGCAGGCAGCGACCGGTTGAAAAGCATGCATTTGGTTTTACTAGCGTTTAAGAGCAGTTGGAGGCCACGGAAGGAGTGTTGTATGGCATTGAAGCTTGTTTGGAGGTTAGATAGCACAGTGTCCAAAGACGGGCCGAAAGTATATAGAATGGTGTCGTCTGCGTAGAGGTGGATCAGGGAATCGCCCGCAGCAAGAGCAACATCATTGATATACACAGAGAAAAGAGTCGGCCCGAGAATTGAACCCTGTGGCACCCCCATAGAGACTGCCAGAGGACCGGACAGCATGCCCTCCGATTTGACACACTGAACTCTGTCTGCAAAGTAATTGGTGAACCAGGCAAGGCAGTCATCCGAAAAACCGAGGCTACTGAGTCTGCCGATAAGAATATGGTGATTGACAGAGTCGAAAGCCTTGGCGAGGTCGATGAAGACGGCTGCACAGTACTGTCTTTTATCGATGGCGGTTATGATGTCGTTTAGTACCTTGAGTGTGGCTGAGGTGCACCCATGACCGGCTCGGAAACCAGATTGCACAGCGGAGAAGGTACGGTGGGATTCGAGATGGTCAGTGACCTGTTTGTTGACTTGGCTTTCGAAGACCTTAGATAGGCAGGGCAGGATGGATATAGGTCTGTAACAGTTTGGGTCCAGGGTGTCTCCCCCTTTGAAGAGGGGGATGACTGCGGCAGCTTTCCAATCCTTGGGGATCTCAGACGAGATGAAAGAGAGGTTGAACAGGCTGGTAATAGGGGTTGCGACAATGGTGGCAGATAGTTTCAGAAATAGAGGGTCCAGATTGTCAAGCCCAGCTGATTTGTACGGGTCCAGGTTTTGCAGCTCTTTCAGAACATCTGCTATCTGGATTTGGGTAAAGGAGAACCTGGAGAGGCTTGGGCGAGGAGCTGCGGGGGGGGCGGAGCTGTTGGCCGAGGTTGAAGTAGCCAGGCGGAAGGCATGGCCAGCCGTTGAGAAATGCTTATTGAAGTTTTCGATAATCATGGATTTATCAGTGGTGACCGTGTTACCTAGCCTCAGTGCAGTGGGCAGCTGGGAGGAGGTGCTCTTGTTCTCCATGGACTTCACAGTGTCCCAGAACTTTTTGGAGTTGGAGCTACAGGATGCAAACTTCTGCCTGAAGAAGCTGGCCTTAGCTTTCCTGACTGACTGCGTGTATTGGTTCCGGACTTCCCTGAACAGTTGCATATCACGGGGACTATTCGATGCTATTGCAGTCCGCCACAGGATGTTTTTGTGCTGGTCGAGGGCAGTCAGGTCTGGGGTGAACCAAGGGCTGTATCTGTTCTTAGTTCTGCATTTTTTGAACGGAGCATGCTTATCTAAAATGGTGAGGAAGTTACTTTTAAAGAATGACCAGGCATCCTCAACTGACGGGATGAGGTCAATGTCCTTCCAGGATACCCGGGCCAGGTCGATTAGAAAGGCCTGCTCACAGAAGTGTTTTAGGGAGCGTTTGACAGTGATGAGGGGTGGTCGTATGACTGCGGCTCCGTAGCGGATACAGGCAATGAGGCAGTGATCGCTGAGATCCTGGTTGAAGACAGCGGAGGTGTATTTGGAGGGCCAGTTGGTCAGGATGACGTCTATGAGGGTGCCCTTGTTTACAGAGTTAGGGTTGTACCTGGTGGGTTCCTTGATGATTTGTGTGAGATTGAGGGCATCTAGCTTAGATTGTAGGACTGGCGGGGTGTTAAGCATATCCCAGTTTAGGTCACCTAACAGAACAAACTCTGAAGCTAGATGGGGGGCGATCAATTCACAAATGGTGTCCAGGGCACAGCTGGGAGCTGAGGGGGGTCGGTAGCAGGCGGCAACCGTGAGAGACTTATTTCTGGAGAGAGTAATTTTCAAAATTAGTAGTTCGAACTGTTTGGGTATGGACCTGGAAAGTATGACATTACTTTGCAGGCCATCTCTGCAGTAAACTGCAACTCCTCCCCCTTTGGCAGTTCTATCTTGACGGAAGATGTTATAGTTGGGTATGGAAATCTCTGAATTTTTGGTGGCCTTCCTGAGCCAGGATTCAGACACAGCAAGGACATCAGGGTTAGCAGAGTGTGCTAAAGCAGTGAGTAAGACAAACTTAGGGAGGAGGCTTCTGATGTTGACATGCATGAAACCAAGGCTTTTTCGAACACAGAAGTCAACAAATGAGGGTGCCTGGGGACATGCAGGGCCTGGGTTTACCTCCACATCACCCGCGGAACAGAGAAGGAGTAGTATGAGGGTGCGGCTAAAGGCTATCAAAACTGGTCGCCTAGAGCGTTGGGGACAGAGAATAAGAGGAGCAGGTTTCTGGGCATGGTAGAATATATTCAGGGCATAATGCGCAGACAGGGGTATGGTGGGGTGCGGGTACAGCGGAGGTAAGCCCAGGCACTGGGTGATGATGAGAGAGGTTGTATCTCTGGACATGCTGGTAGTAATGGGTGAGGTCACCGCATGTGTGGGAGGTGGGACAAAGGAGTTATCAGGGGTATGAAGAGTGGAACTAGGGGCTCCATTGTGAACTAAAACAATGATAACTAACCTGAACAACAGTATACAAGGCATATTGACATTTGAGAGAGACATACAGCGAGGCATACAGTAATCACAGGTGTTGAATTGGGAAAGCTAGCTAAAACAGTAGGTGAGACAACAGCTAATCAGCTAGCACAACAACAGCAGGTAAAATGGCGTAGACTAGGCAACGGGGCCAACAGATAAAACAAACAAGCAGAATGGAGTACCGTGATTTATGGACAGTCCAGCGTGCATCAGCTATGTAGCTGGTCTATCGATGTCACCGCATGAAGAGGAATAAACAGACTCACCCCATCGCGACGTCCCCCAAAGGCTAACTCTCTAGCCCTCGCTATCTCCCTGCTTGCTAATTCGGCCTGCTAACTGCTAGCTTGTCCAGCTCCGGTCCGCTAACTGCTACCTTGTCTAGCCCATAAGCATGCTTATGAAAATAAAACATCTTATTTATAAATGTTACCTAAAGAATTGTGATTCTGCCACGACACCTTCCAGAAGGATAACCATCTCTGCAGCACTGCCCCAAATCAGGCCTTCATAGTATTGTGGCCAGACTGAAGCCTTTCCTCAGTAAAAGGCATGACAGCACACTTGGAGTTTGCCATAAGGCACCTAAAGACTCTCAGACCATGAGAAACAAGATTCCCTGGTCTGATGATACCAAGATTGAATGTCACGTCTGGAGGAATCCTGGCACCATCCCTACGGTGAAGCATGGTGGTAGCAGCATTATGCTTTGGGGATGTTTTGTCAGAGGCAGGGACTGGGAGACTAGTCAGGATCGAGGCAAAAATGAATGGAGCAAAGTACAGAAATGAAAACCTGCTCCAGAGCGCTCAGGACCACAGACTGGGGGCGAGGACAACAACCCTAAGCACAAAGCTGTAATCGCTTCCACAGATGCTTCAACAAAGTACTGAGTAAAGAGTCTGAATAGTTATGTAAATGTGCTATTTCACTTTTTTTGGGGGGGGGGGGGGGGTTAGGGAGGGCTTGGGGAGGGCTCCTTGAGCTGACGCACAATCGGCCCATCGTCGTCTGGGTTAGGGAGGGCTTGGCAGGTAGGGATATCCTTGACTCATCGTGCACCAGAGACTCCTGTGGCGGGCCGCAGTGCGCGCTAACCAAGGTTGCCAGGTGCACGGTGTTTCCTCCGACACATTGGTGCGGCTGGCTTCTGGGTTGGATGCCCGCTGTGTTAAGAAGCAGTGCGGCTTGGTTGGGTTATGTATCGGAGGACGCATGACTTTAAACCTTCGTCTCTCCCGAGCCCGTACGGGAGTTGTAGCGATGAGACAAGATAGTAGCTACAAAACAATTGGACACCACGAAATTGGGGAGAAAAAAAGGGGTCAAATAAATAAAAAATATTATTATTTTTAAATTGGAAAAAGTCAAGGGGTCTGAATACTTTCCGAAGGCACTTATTCAAATAAAATGTTCCAACTAGTTCACAGGTTGCTGTCAATGTGGACCCCAATAACTCTTAAGACTTAAGAATTGAATTAAACCACACTGTTTACTTGGTTGAGATAAAAAGCCCTAAAACTCACGGCCTGCATCTCAAATGGCACCTTATTCCCTACATAGTGTACTACTTTTGACCGGAGCCTTATGGGTTCTGGTCAAAACTAGTACACTTTATATGGAATAGAGTGTCATTTCAGACAAATCCATACACTCAACAGGGACTGGTTGGGAAGGGAACAACAACAGACATTCAGTCCCACGGTACCTCTGTGACCTTTTCTTGAGAGGGAACATCTTTGCCGAGAGCCCCAGGAGGATCCTATTTTGGAGGACTCCCGTGGCTTGCCCATCTCTCTCAAGAACCCCACACAGCTCACTGATTCTCTCTACTCAAAGCATGGCCAGGCAATGCACTCTTTCTCCTCTCACTCAACAGGCATGGCTACTGGAGGTGGATTGTAAAGGTACAAACATGAAAAAAACAGTACACCAGCAAAGACAGATGACCATTCTTGACTTTGTTCAAGGTCAATTGTCTGTCTTTACTAGTGTGCTGTTTTTCATGTAATGTACAGTACCATGTCTTCACTATTATTATACAATGTAGAAAATAGTACAAATAAAGAAAAGCCCTTGAATGAAGGTGTGTCCAAACTTTTGACTGGTACTGTAGATCTATACTGGAATATCAAGAAGCTGATTAAACAGCATGATCACTACACAGGTGCACCTTGTGCTGGGGACAATAAAAGACAACTGCCGTTTTGTCACACATCACAATGCCACTGATGCCTCAAGTTTTGGTGGAGCGTGCTATTGGCATGCTGACTGCAGGAATTAATTTCTCTACCATAACCCACCTCCAACATCATTTTAGAGACTTTGGCAGAACATCCAACCGGCCTCACAACCACAGACCACGTGTATGACATTGTGTTGGCGAGTAGTTTGCTGTCAACTGTCACAACGTTGTGAACAGAGTGCCCCATGGTGACATGGTATGTATGGTTATGGTATGAGCAGGCATAAGCTACAGACAACGAACACAATTGCATTTTATCAATGGCAATTTGAATGCAGAGATATAGTGACGAGCTCCTGAGGCCCATTGTCGTGCCATTCATCCACCCCATCCCCTCATGAGTTTGAGTTTATTTTATTTTTACAGGGACAGTGCACATTAATCAACGTTTCAGTAAAAGTGCCGGTTTTATTTAGCCAACCGGCTAATTTTCAACCGCAGTCCCTGGGCAGGTTATTAAAAACAATTACAATATAGACAATAGCAACATAGAACAAGCAAGACATAGCAACATAGGACAAGCAAGACATAGCATACAGACAGAGCAACATAGGACAAGCAAGACATAGCATACAGACAGAGCAGCATAGAACAAAAAGCAGCAAGTCAAAATTCATAAAAGCAACAAAGTGTTTCCACACCTCACAAGCTACAGACAACAGACAACATGGAGAGCGGCAACACACAGCTAGGGACCATGTTCACAAATCTGATTGACCTTTAGCCATGTCTTCAAGCATTTTGTGAAAGTGTGATATGTGGTGCAGTTATGTGTGTCTGATGGCAGTGTATTCCAGACATGGGAAGCTCTCACAGAGAATGCAGATTTACTAAAGGTGCTTTTCCTTAGGGGAACTATACAGTCACCTCTCATGGCAGACCTTGTGGATCTGCTGCCATATGTCTGAGAAATCCATAGGTTAGGGTCTAATGAATTTATTTCAATTGACTGATTTCCTTATATGAACTGTAACTCAGTAAAATCGTAGAAATTGTTGCATATAGATTTAATTGAATTACCAGCTCTGACGAATGCCTTGAGGCCGATACGTAAAGCTTACTAGGAAGAGAAGTGTGCGGGTTTCTTCTTTTTTTGTCTCAAATTAACAGATGTATAAAAATCACTTTTTCTTTCATCAAAGTCAGTTAATTTACTGAAGTTAACATCATATACCTGGACAATACATAAAGACCATCTTCTAATACCAATTCGCATATTTATTCAAAATATTTATTTTAGTTCCAAAACATGAGAATTGAAAATATTGTTTTTTAAGATACAGTATAATATAATTTGCATTAAATGTAACAAATAGTTTAGGGGATAGACTCGGTCCTCGGGAACCCAAGGGTTGCAGTTTTGGTTTTTGCCCTAGCACTACACAGCTGATTGAAATTCTTTATTTAATTTGTTTATTTCACCTTTATTTAACCAGGTAGGCTAGTTAAGAACAAGTTCTCATTTGCAACTGCGACCTGGCCAAGATAAAGCATAGCAGTGTGAACAGACAACACAGAGTTACACATGGAGTAAACAATTAACAAGTCAATAACACAGTAAAAAAAAAAAGGGGGAGTCTATATACATTGTGTGCAAAAAGGCATGAGGAGGTAGGCGAATAATTAAAATTTTGCAGATTGAAACACTGGAGTGATAAATGATCAGATGGTCATGTACAGGTAGAGATATTGGTGTGCAAAAGAGCAGAAAATAAAATAAATAAAAACAGTATGGGGATGAGGTAGGTGAAAATGGGTGGGCTATTTACCAATAGACTATGTACAGCTGCAGCGATCGGTTAGCTGCTCAGATAGCAGATGTTTGAAGTTGGTGAGGGAGATAAAAGTCTCCAACTTCAGCGATTTTTGCAATTCGTTCCAGTCACAGGCAGCAGAGTACTGGAACGAAAGGCGGCCAAATGAGGTGTTGGCTTTAGGGATGATCAGTGAGATACACCTGCTGGAGCGAGGTGCTACGGATGGGTGTTGCCATCGTGACCAGTGAACTGAGTGAACTGAGATAATAATAATAATCAACTAGTCATCAAGCTTTGATCATTTCAATCAGCTGGGCAAAAACCAAAATGTTTAACCCTTGATGTCTCCCTGTCAGTTTGGGAAACGATGGGATAGACAGACTTTAAATATCTTAACACAATAGTCTGCATTGGTAAGGACATTGAAATAGCTTACCTCAATTACAGTAGATACAGTGCCTTGCGAAAGTATTCGGCCCCCTTGAAATTTGTGACCTTTTGCCACATTTCAGGCTTCAAACATAAAGATATAATACTGTATTTTTTTGTGAAGAATCAACAACAAGTGGGACACAATCATGAAGTGGAATGACATTTATTGGATATTTCAAACTTTTTTAACAAATCAAAAACAGAAAAATTGGGCGTGCAAAATTATTCAGCCCCTTTACTTTCAGTACAGCAAACTCTCTCCAGAAGTTCAGTGAGGATCTCTGAATGATCCAATGTTGACCTAAATGACTAATGATGATAAATACAATCCACCTGTGTGTAATCAAGTCTCCGTATAAATGCACCTGCACTGTGATAGTCTCAGAGGTCCGTTAAAAGAGCAGAGAGCATCATGAAGAACAAGGAACACACCAGGCAGTTACTAGATACTGTTGTGAAGAAGTTTAATGCCGGATTTGGATACAAAAATATTTCCCAAGCTTTAAACATCCCAAGGAGCACTGTGCCTCTTGAAGTCAAACTTGCTTCCTTTTTGCATGAAGGTGTCAGCGGTGGGATTGTAGACCATCTCCCCATCCAAGATGCAGTTGACTACATGGGGCTTGAAGACATTGTGGATTAAAGGTGTCAGGGAGCCATCTAGCGGCGCAGCACCAAATTACTGGGTGTACTCGAAGGAGTTCCGCGTGAAGTATTTGTAGACGTCGCCATCATTGTGCAGCTGGATGTGCTCTCCATCCAGCTTGGTCTCTATGAAGAAGGTGCTGTTGCCCATCTGCTTCTCCACCTGGTGCATGTTGGCCACGGCGGCCAGCATAGATTTGAAGGCAGAGAACAGGCCAATGGACAATTCGCTGAGGGACAGAGGGGTTGTGGAGCTGCCGGCATACCTTGTTTAGGTCTGTGGTGATATTGTAGAGCTCGGCTGCATCTGAGTGGAGCATCTGGAGCACGGTCTCTTTGCTGATCCCCTGCTTCATGTCCTTCAGGATCATGCGGGTAAGCCAGTTCTGATCCAGTGCCGTACTCTTTGTGATAAGGTGCGGCAGGCTCTTCTTCACCAAGTCCTTCTGCTTACTGGCGTTGTTGATGGCCACCAAGTCCAGAAAGTCATTGACTTCTCTGATGGTGAAGTTGCCCTGGATTGTGCAGCGTTTCTTTAACACAAAGTAGTCCATAAGCCTCCCCTGAGATGTGTTGGGGGTGTGTTTTTTTTTTGTTGTTGGGGGGGGGGGTTGCCATTTTCTACATTGTAGAATAATAGTGAAGACATCAAGACAGTCGTGAAGAGGGCATGACGGAGCCTATTCCCCCTCAGGAGACTGTAATATTTGGCATGGGTCCTCAGAGCCTCAAAAGGAACAGCTCCACTCGTACTACAAAGGGTAGTGCGTATGGCCCAGTACATCACAGGGGCCAAGCTTCCTGCCATCCAGGACCTCTATACCACGTGGTGTCAGAGGAAAGCCCTAAAAATTGTCAAAGACTCCAGCCACCCTAGTCATAGACGGTTCTCTCTACTACTGCATGGTAAGCGGTACATAAGAACCAAGTCTAGGTCCAAAAGGCTTCTTAACAGCTTCAACCCCCAAGCCATAAGACTCCTGAACAGCTAATCAAATGGCTACCCAGACTATATGCATTGCTCCCCCCCACCTCTCTTTTACGTTGCTGCTACTCTCTGTTTTCTTTATCTATGCGTAGTCACTTTAACGCTACCTACATGTACATATTACCTCGACTAACCGGTGCCCCGGCACACTGACTCTGTACTGGTACCTGCTGAATATAGCTTCTCTATTGTCATTTTACTGCTGCTCTTTAATGCTCTTTACTATTTTTTACCTAAAACTTATTTTTCTTACAACTGCAATGTTGGTTAAGGGCTTGTAAGAAAGCATTTCACTGTAAGGTCTACTACCCCTGTTGTATTCTGCGCATGTGACAAATAACATTTGATTTGAAAGGAAACTATGAAATAACACATATGGAATCATGTAGTAACCAAACAAGTGTTAAGCAAATCAAAATATATTTTACATTTGAGATTCTTCAAAGTACCCACCCTTTGCCTTGATGACAGCTTTGTACACTCTTGACATTCTATCAACCAGTTTCATGAGGTAGTCACCTGAAATTAATTTCAATTAACAGGTGTGCCTTGTTAAAAGTTCATTTGTGTAATTTCTTTCCTTCTTAATGTGTTTGAGCCAATCAGTTGTGTGGTGGCAAGGTAGGAGGGTGTACATATTATGCCATATTATGGCAAGAACAGCTCAAATAAGCAAAGAGAAATGCCAGTCTATCACAACTTTAAGACATGGTCAGTCAATCAGGAGAATTAAGAACTTTGAAAGTTTCTTCAAGTGCAGTCGCAAAAACCATCAATTACTATGATGAAACTGGCTCTCATGAGGACTGCCACAGGAAAGGAAGACGGAAAGTTACCTCTGCTGCAGAGGATAAGTTCATTACAGTTACCAGCCTCAAAAATTGCAGCCCAAATAAATGCTTCACAGAGTTCAAGTGACAGACACATCTCAACTATTCAGAGGACACTACGTGAATCAGGCCTTCATGGTTGAATTGCTGCAAAGAAACCACTACTAAAGGACACCAATAAGAAGAAGATACGTGCTTTTCCAAGAAACACATGCAATGAACATTAGACTGGTGGAAGTCTGTCTTTTGGTCTGATGAGTGTCTTTGTGAGATGCAGAGTTGGTGAACGGATGATCTCCGCATGTGTGGATCCCACGGTGAAGCATGGAGGAGGAGGTGTGATGGTGTGGGGGTGCTTTGCTGGTGACACTGTCAGTGATTTATTTGGAATTCAAGGCACACTTAACCAGCATGGCTACAACAGCATTCTGCAGCATTCTGCCATCCCATCTGGTTTGTGTGGGACTATCATTTGTTTTTTCAACAGGACAGTGACCCAACATACCTCCAGGCTGTGTAAGAGCTATTTGACCAAGAAGGAGACTGATGGAGTGCTCATCAGATGACCTGGACTCCACAATCACCCGACCTCAACCCAATTGAGATGGTTTGAGATGAGTTGGACCGCAGAGGGAAGGAAAAGCAGCCAACAAGTACTCAACATATGTGCGAACTCCTTCAAGACTGTTGGAAAAGCATTACAGGTGAAGCTGGTTGAGAGAATGCCAAGAGTGTGCAAAGCTGTCATCAAGGCAAAGAGTGGCTACTTTGAAGAATCTAAAATATATCTTGATTTGTTTAACACTTTTTTGGTTACTTTATTTTTTTAAATTTGTTAATTTCTTCATTATTTTACCAGGTAAATTGACTGAGAACACATTCTCATTTACAGCAATAACCTGGGGAATTTTTACAGTGGAGAGAAGGGGGATGAATGAGCTAATTGTAAACTGGGGATTATTAGGTGACCGTGATGGTTTGAGGGCCAGATTGGGAATTTAGACAGGACACCGGGGTTAACATGGGTGCCATGGGATCTTTAATGACCTCAGACAGTGAGAACACCCATTTAACGTCCCATCCGAAAGACAGCACCCTACACAGGGTAGTGTCCCCAATCACTGCCCTGGGGCATGATACTACATGATTCCATATGTGTTATTTTATGGTTTTGATGTATTCATTATTATTATACAATGTAGAAAAAAGAAAGAAAAACCCTTGAATGAGTAGGTGTGTCCAAACTTTTGACTGGTAATGTAGTTCAACCAGTGACCAATATATCTATGATTACACAAAGAGACAAGCAGGGTCTTCACTCCATTTATTTATAATATAATAATAATTATAGGGTGTGCATTTGATGCAGAGACACTCGTTACCCTGACACTGATAGAAAGTCAGATATTGTTTCATACTCCTAATGGTAAGAATTCGGGGTAGTGCAATCTGATCCTAGATCTGCGCTTTGGGGGCAACTTCTACCTCTGAAGCAGGTTATCTGGTTTGCTAATTAATCTTTGCCCACTAGAGGGCCTCCTCTCCCCCTACATGTGTGAGAGAGAGAGAGCAGCATAGTCCTGAGTCAACAGTGGTGAAGCCACCCAGGAAGCTGCTGTAGTGAAGCCAACCAGGAATAGATGGAGCCGCAGGACAGAGAACACACACAATGTTGGTTTATCATAGGGGGACATGGCTCCTTTATTTTTATTTATTTATTTTAACCTTTATTTAACTAGGCAAGTCAGTTAAGAACAAATACTTATTTACAATGATGGCCTACCCCGTAAACCCTGACAATGCTGGGCCAATTGTGCGCTGCCCTATGGGTCTCCCAATCACAGCCAGATGTGATGCAGCCTGGATTCAAACCAGGTACTGCAGTGTCTTAGACCACTGCCCCACTCAGGAGCAGATGCCTGACAGGGATATAGGCCTATGTTTGAGCTAAACTAACATCCACAGTCAGTCAGGTTCAGAACAGAGGTTGCGTAACAGTGCTCTATGTGCCACAGTCAGAGAGCGAGGTAGAGTGAGCGCCGACCTAGAAGATGGTAAACAAGTGACGTCAGCTACTGCTGCTGCTGCCGATGCCGTGGCATGCTTCTGCTCACTCCAGGGTGAGGGGGGAATGCAGGATAGGATTTGAAGGGGTATGTTTGGATCTTGACTTAACTGTAAGTAAGCTTCTACTGGGACTGTTATGGTCCTAATACCAGGGGAGGTATTTATCAATCCTAGATCAGCACTCCTACTCTGAGACGCTTTATGAATACGGATTTGCTGCAGTAATTATATCCCAGAAACAGTGATGGATGATCCATCCCTCATTAAAACTGTTGCGGAGAACAAGTGCCACAGACAAGTTACACAAAACAAAGTCACAGGCTTTACACAAAACTCCTAACACAAAAATGATATCAAACCTGTCAGTATTTTCATAGTAGCATATAAGAATGACATTTTGGGGTCTACTTTGGGGCATATTTTCATTTAGCATTTCTGTGGCTTAAATATGACCTGGTACAAAATTGTGTTAAGTACGGTAAAAATACCAAGCCTCGCTCCCTAGGCTCCCAGTTGAGACACCTATAGGTATGTGCTGCTGGCAGTAGTTGTGTAAACAAAGATAGTGCATCAACATTGCCAATGCAGGTTTTATTTAATCTGCCTCCATCTGTATCTGCAGCAGCATAAACATTATACAACACGCAGGTCGGAGACAGGGTAAGTTCATGTAATACACACCCTATACAGTGTGTGTGTGTGTGCGTGTGTCAGTGGCGTACTACAGTTTTGCGAGGCCCACTCGCATTGTCTGAGCAAGGAACATGGCTTATGAGGTGTTCATATGCTATCTTGGGGGACAGCACCCCTGGACCCCAACCCATCAAAAAAGTATTGGGTTGAGAGCTCATAGTCCTGCCCACATTGCGAGGGCGTGAGGTACACCAGTGGTGTGGATAGTCCTGCTGTGTTTACTTTATTCTACTGGCAGTGAGAGCCAGACAGTGCAGAGCATACTTCTACTAAATTTAGATTGACCTTCACACAATATCTGTGTGTGTGTGTGTGTATCACTTTTGATCTCCTTGTCATTCCACCAGATCATCTACAGATGTTGGATCTTAATTTGACCACCCTGTTGCAGGATAACTGTTCCGCAATGCAGTGTATTTGAGGTTTAAAAATGCTTCTGAAGTTTGTATTTTCCACCTTAAAATCTCTGACCTGATTTTCCATCACAAGAAATGTCTCAACATTTTGGGGGTGCTAGCAAAACAGAGCAAAGGGGAAAAGCAGGAGAACAGAAAACAACACACTAGTTGACTTGACAAACAAGACACACTGGCAACAGACAAGCAGGGAACAAGTACCCAGGGACTAATGAGGAAAACTGGTGACACCTGGAGAAGGGTGGAGACAATCACAAAGACAGGTGAAACAGATCAGGGTGTGACACTGTTCCATACAAGGACCAGGGGTGGAATTTCTACATTTTGACTGACATTTTCTCCCTTTCCAAAAACTTTTCCCCCTATACCTTTTCAGGCCTCTGGGATTTGTGGTGGGAACTGAGAACAACTGAGCACATTACAACACACACTGGAACTTGTCCCAGTACTTGTTCCAGTCATCACAACCATGGACATGAGGTCACAGAACATCTCCCTCTTATGCAACCTACTCAAGATATCACAGGCTCTCCTTAAAAGATTTGCCTGACGAATCAAAGTGAATTCTCCCACTGCTCTATGTTCACTACATAGATCAGTCTTAAACTGCCATCATTGAAGTATTTTTTTTTTCATGTCAAAATAAGGAGCATTGTACAAAACAAAATAACCAGTGATCGGATCTTAAAAGCCTTTGACAAATGTTCAAACCACTGCTTTACCCACGTGTGTTCTAGCTCTGGCCCAGCCCATCGATTTCTGGGAACAATCATAATGGTTAGAATGTTTTTCCATTCTAGAATTCGTAGGGGAGGAACTCAGAGCCAGATTCAGAAACGGGATTAAATTATTCTGGCCCGGGAGCCCCGAGTTGGTGTGTGTGAAAATTGATCGCATTAGTTTTGGAACCGCCTCCCAGGCGTGAGCCAGGTGCCCTATTCCAAGCCCATGGCGAAATTGGCTCAAATTAAACGTGAAATAAATAGCAAATGGAGTAATGAGTAGGATTGTTTTGTCAAATGTAAACGTGATTGCTTTTGATAAAAACGCTATATCTGCCTTCCCAATGAAAACTAGTTAGAAATGTCAAAGATATTGTAGCGACTCTGGTTTATGAACATGGATTTTCGACTCTGCCACTTGAGCAGGCTTTTGTGGCAGTCAATGGCGCGCTGGACTTCGAGATGTGTTCCCTGCCTGTTTCATTTCATTGGTGTTGGAAGGGATCAGACCTGGCATCCTTGGCCAATGACCGCGTTCTTGTAAGACTGGGTCCTCTGGTCTAGTGTGAGGACGCGCTTTGAAAAGAGGGAGTTGTGGAGCGACCCTGGTTTATCAACGAAGATATCAACTTCGACTTTGTCACTTGAGCATGCTTTGGTGGCACAGTCGATGACGCGCTGGACAAGGCAGCCCGGGATGGCCCTAAACAGTTTCTCATGCATTGTTAACCAACCCGGATGTGATATAATTCTGGCCACATGTTGATTCAGTGGGGCTTCTCCGTGCAGGACGTGGGAAGGGGGTGGGACGCACACACTGTAAACAGGAATAGGTTCATCACCGGTCACTGAGTTAGCAAGCTAAAGTTAGCTAGTTAGTCACATAAATGTACGTTCAGCCTGTTAATTATTTCAGTTTGATTTGACTTATCTTACGAAGGCAGCATGGCTTAACATAGTTTCTTTCGTTTTTGACCTCGACATTGTTGCTCGATAGGTATTTTCATAGCTACCATGCTGTCGCTGTTAGCTAGCTAATGCTAGCATCGCTAGCTAACCTCATATCTGGATGCCTGGAAGGTTCCCGAAAGTGAGCAGCATACTGGTAAGTCAACTTTAGGTGGGTGGATAATAATGTGATGTACAGTAGGCGACAGTACCGTTATAGCATTACTGAATGACAACAATATAGCCTATATAATCACTACTAGTTGGTTGATATGGGGTGCAGTAGGCTACAGTACAACATTCCTAAATTATAACAACGTAGCCTTGTGACCATCTAGTAGTTGGGTTAGGGTACAGTATACAGCAACAATAACCTTCCTACTCTTTTGTTATTCGTTGGGTCCCTTTACAAATTATGTTGTTTTTGACATGGTAAAATAAGCTAATGGTTGTGTACACTCTCGCAAGATAGAATTGTGTGGTTTGGTGGCAGATTTTCAGAAGAAAATAGACATACAGTATAACATCAATTCTCAATCAGATGAGGGTACACAGCTAATGTAACAGGGTTATATTGGTGATTCCCCTTGCCACTTTATTGATAAGCCAATGGGTTTTTGGTTTGAGTTTGTCTTGCCTTCACCTACTCAACATGGCATCTTATTGGCTGATTTGCGTAGCTTGCTTACGAGGGGGGATGTTCCAGTTAGAATCGTCCCAGTGAACAAGCACCAAACCAGCGTTAAGTTGTTGGTTCCAAAGCACTGTACATCAAAAGTGATTTTTATACTCCCAAGTGATGATTTAAATGTACAATTTATATCAAATTGTTTGTAAATGTTATTCGAACATCACACATAAGATGCAGCGGTTTTTGGAGAATATTTGTTGTGCATTTTGTTGTAGAGAATTCCCGCCAGTACTAGCTAGCAACTTACTGTGTCTGGTGGGGGGGGGGTCATATATTTTGTACAGTGCGTGAGTGCAGAGTTGGATGGTGAGACGTGCAATTTTGTGTCGTTCTTATCAGGTACATTGTTAACGAAATTATATTGTAATTGTATTATTTTGGTAACTCCCCAGTGAACAAGCACCAAACCAGCGTGCGTGAGTGCAGAGTTGGATGGTGAGACGTGCATTGCATGACGTGCAATTTTGTGTCGACTGGTGCTACATGTTGGAGTTCCGTGTCGATGACTGATTGTACACAACGCAAGACGAGTACTGTTACAGTGGTGCCGTGACCGTTCTTCTGGATCGGATCATCCTTCGCCGTGGTTGCTGTTGAAGAATCAGATAAGACGTTGCTTGTGCAGTTTATGGCGATATCGCATTTCGCCACAAGAGGGCGCCACTAGAACGTTTTATCGAAATTTATGATTTCTCTGGCTGAGGCTCCACAGATAAACGATAACTTTTGTGGTACTTGTTTAATTGCAATTCTAATGTATATCTGATATAAGTAGGGTGAGTTTTACCAGTGTACTAGATATAGGTTATATTTTGACGTGAGGTTTATAAAATATATATATATATGTTTTGCTATTTACATTTTTATTAGGGTGTTGATTTCCCATTGTTAAAATGGAAGGTGTTGGGAGAGGTAGGGGTTTCCTGTCATTTAATCTGTCACCATCTGTTGGTAGGGGTTCAGCCAAAATTCCAGTTACTTCTACACCTATGCCCAAACTGGAGGGTTTTGATGATAGTTTACCCATGGACATGCCCAAGGATGTGTATGAAAGAGTTTTGCCAAATACAGGGAGTGGGGAGGTCTCCATGGATTTCATAGCAGACATAGTACAGCAGATTGGTCATTCCATTGGGGAGAACATTGCCTCCTGTTTGGAGTCAAAGGCAAATGTTGGACAAGTTGGGGACAATGTTATGGGGAGTGTATGCAGCTCGAGGGGTATGGATGTGTCAGGCCTGAACCTGGTATTGAAGTCTGATATCAGGGAACCGGTGTACTTTCGGGGGGATGGCTCTGAAAAGTGTACAGTGCATGAGTGGGAGGATATGGTAATGGTTTACATGCGTAAGAGGGGCGTGTCTGTGATGGACCAAGCAGTTGAGGTAATGGGCAGGCTTATGGGAAGGGCCCGCGGGGTTGTTAAAGTTGGCATACGCAGCAATCCCTCCATTGATTTATCTAAAGGCCCGAGTCCCATCTTTGACATACTGAAACAACATTTTAGTGACACTGTTTTTTCAAGCATGCCCCTTGCTGACTTTTATGCCACATTACCTCTGACTGATGAACAACCATTTGAATACTGGCTCAGACTGAACAGGGCTATGGAGGTTGCTGAAGATTGTCTAGAGAGACAGGAAAAAAGTGTTGAAGACTCATCTCGTGAGCTCACAGTCATGTTCATCAGACATTGCCCTAATGCTGAACTGTCGCTTATCTTTAAGTGCAAGCCATTACAGCAGTGGACTGCTGCAGATGTTCATGAGAGGCTGGATGAATACAGGAGGGAGTGGAGGTACTCTCACTTATCGAAGTTGACCCCAGCCATCGCAACAATGAAGCAGGAAGTTGGCGCTGTCATGCCGATCACCATGCCTGCTGTGAGAACCCACATGGAAGTACCCAATACGTTGCCTTACCCAGCCCAGACTTTTCAGGGCTCAGCTGAGCCGATGGAACGTATCCTTGCAATGCTGGAGCGTGTGCTGGAGCAGAGGCCACAACAGTCTGACCATAAGTTCCAAAAAGGGAATAGGAGCAAAGTGAAGTCTAATGGGCCATGTAACGTGTGCGGGGATGCTGGACATGATACTTACTTTCACTGCAGGGCCAATCACCTCTGCTTTCTTTGTCATGTAGCTGGCCACGCACGCTCTCAGTGCCCCAAGGCTGCAGCTCTGAGCAGAGCTGGTGGGAGTCCCCACAGTAATCACTGCTCAGCTTCCGGAAAACTAGTAGGCCTGCATGTAGAAGGGGAGAGTGTTCGGCCTTTTGTAGAGTCCCCATCAGTGAGAGCTGTTGATTTGGAGTCTGTATATAAAAGTGTTTGTGACGAAATGGAGACTGAGAAGAGTATCATAATGCAGAACACACAGAGACTTTCTCCGTATGATGATTTATTCTATGCCAAGGTGTGAATAGGAGGAGAAGTGGAAGTGAGAGCTATGCTTGACAGTGGATCCATGGCTTATACCTTGAGCTCTAGGGTCTTACCTGAACTGTTGCATGCAGGAGTGTTGAAAAGTCCACCATTGAGTCCTACAGAGGTAGTCTTGGTTGGTTGTGGTGGGTTGAAGACGAGGCCTTTGGGAGTATGTGAACTGGAGATGGAGGTGTACGGATGTAGAGTTGCTGTGCCTACACTGGTGGTTGAAGGCCAGAGTGATGACCTCATCTTGGGCAGCAATCTCCTAAAGCACTTGATTCGCCACCTGAAGATGGATGGAGATCTCTGGAAGAGAGTTTATACTCCTGTGTGTGACGGTTGCAAAGCACTGTACATCAAAAGTGATTTTTATACTCCCAAGTGATGATTTAAATTTACAATTTATATCAAATTGTTTGTAAATGTTATTCGAACATCACACATAAGATGCAGCGGTTTTTGGAGAATATTTGTTGTGCATTTTGTTGTAGAGAATTCCCGCCAGTACTAGCTAGCAACTTGCTGTGTCTGGTGGGGGGGGTTTCATATATTTTGTACAGTGCGTGAGTGCAGAGTTGAATGGTGAGACGTGCATTGCATGACGTGCAATTTTGTGTCGTTCTTATCAGGTACATTGTTAACGATATTATATTGTAATTGTATTATTTTGGTAACTCCCCAGTGAACAAGCACCAAACCAGCGTGCGTGAGTGCAGAGTTGGATGGTGAGACGTGCATTGCATGACGTGCAATTTTGTGTCGTTCTTATCAGAATAAAGCTACATGACTGGTGCTACATGTTGGAGTTCCGTGTCGATGACTGATTGTACACAACGCAAGACGAGTACTGTTACACTAACCCATATTGAATTTCATTCATTCTTAAGTGTGGACACTAATTATTGTTAATATTCCAATTCTCTAGGCCCTCCATTCCCAAACCTGAAGCCAACTGTTCCCAGCAGGAAAAACCAGGAAAAGGTGTTGGCTTAAGGTACAACTTCCTATTGAAGAAATGTAAGACAACTCAATGTCATATTTACTGATATGAAAAGAAGCATATACACGCAATCTATCAAATGTATTTTATAAAGCCCCGTTTACATCAGCAGTTGTCACAAAGTGCTTAAGCAGATACCCAGGTTAAAACCCCAAAGAGCAAGCAAGCAGACGTAGAAGCACAGTGGCTATGAAAAACTCCCTAGAAAGGCAGGAACCTAGGAAGAAACCTAGAGAGGAACCAGGCTCTGAGGGGTGGCCAGTCCTCTTCTGTCTGTGCTTGTGGAGATTATAAAAGAGTAACATTTTTGGAGATTATAAAAGAGTACAGCCATTTAGGCCAGATTACTCAAAGCTGTTTCAGCGTTCACAGATGATCAGCAGTGTTAAATAATAGAGAGTGCAATAGTTCAGCACCTCAGGTGTAAATGCCAGTTGGCTCTTCATAGCTGAGCATTTAGAGGTTGAGGCAGTAGGTCCGGTAGAGAGAGGCAGGATCAAACAGCGGGTCTAGGACAAGGTAGTACCTCCGGTGAGCCTTGAGCAGGTCAGGGTTCCATAGCTGCAGACATAAACAGCAGAGACTGGATCAGCAGCACGACCAGGTGGACTGGAGACAGGGAAAGCCAGGAGTCGTCAGGCCAGGTTGTCCCGATGCATGGTCCTAGAGCTCATGTCCTGCATTTACCGTACTTGTCAATCCAGATCTGAATATTTGATATCCTTTAAATTGTACGCTGTTGAGAGTAGTTTTGTTCCAAAGCTAATCACTGAGTGTCCTACTACAAGGATGTGGTCAGGTTGACACATCCTTGTCAACCTGACCAAAACAGAACACACACGCATATCACATTGCAAGGGTAAGTACGATGAGCAGTTGCAAAAAAGAAGTCTGCTGCGTGGGTTGCTAGACACACACACACACGAACATAATTCATTTGTTGTATTGTATTTATTGTGGATCCCCATTAGCTGCTGCCAAGACAGCAGTTACTCTTCTTCGGGTCCAGCGAAATTAAGGCAGTTATACAATTTTAAAAACATTACAATATGTTCACAACACATTAAGTGTGTGCCCTCAGGCCACTACTCTACTACCATATATATATATATATATACACACAACACAAACTCCTTGTGTACGTGTGTGTACAGTGCATATGTTATCGCGTGTATGCATGTCTCTTCACAGTCCCCGCTGTTCCATAAAGGTGTATTTTTATCAGTTTTTTTAAGTCTAATTTTACTGCTTGCATGAGTTACTTGATGTGGAATAGAGTTCCATGTAGTCATGGCTCTATGTACTACTGTGCGCCTCCCATAGTCTGTTCTGTTTAGGTTAGTGTGTAGTCAAGGCTTTGCCAACCTGCTCGGTGGGTGACAGGTAACCGTCTTTCCACCAAGCTGTTCCAGGCCTGGAGTGGCACGCTGGAACTTCCAAAGGCTTGTAGACCTGAATGTGTGATGTGGTCCAGGTACTTATCAAACACACGTATACACACTCACTCACTCTGTTTTGTTGTATAATTATTTTAACTTAAGAAAATTGTTCCTCTCTGTCGTCTGCTCCTGCATCTGCTACACTGGCCACAACATGTGATACAGGTAATTATCACATGAATGTATACACACATGCGCACTCTCCCACACTTGGGGCTCTATTCAATCACATCCGCTTTAGCCGACATCCACATAGCGGTTGTTTTGGCGGTGTCTGAGGTGGAACTGTGTTAGAGCTGGCCAATTAACAAGCGGCTCCTGGCATTATACCTTAAGCGGACATTGCCATTGGCTGCATGGAGTCGCATTAACAGAAATCTCATGCAGCCCTATTTACAAGTTAGAACAGTGGAATTTAAGATGTAATCTGCATCCCAATTAGGCTGATAGAAATCCTCATTATTTAGATGAATGATTTTGAATTTGAGCGTCATTATTTCTATTGTTACATTTTCTCGTTCTGAACTTGTAACGCAAGTAGGATGGGTGTGGGTTTGTGACAATGATCAAGAGCTGCTTCTTACCAAGTTGACAGGTCCAACGCAGTTACACCTCCGACACCTCCAAGACATCAGCTATACGGGTGTCGGCTATCGCCGGTTAACGCTTGATCTGATTGAATCTAGGCCTTACACTCATTCAGTCTATGACTTTTGTATAGTTGTATAGTTATTGTATGTTAAGAAAATTGTGCCTCTCTATTTTAGATCTGCCACGCCCAGCAGTTCAGCTGCAGTCACAGCAGTCTTCTGCTGTGGTAGTTAATTTACCAGCTGCACCAATGCCTTCTACACTGGCCGTGAAAGGAGAAACTTATGGGTATTCCCAGATGGATACAGGTAATTCAGAATTATTAGATGTACACACAGACATGTTGTTGAGCTGTATACTTACTGTCACTTTGTGCATCTCTCATTCAGATCTGCCATGCACTCCACCACTGCCTGACAGCCTCACCCAGAAGTGCATACACTGGGCCTATCAGAGATGGGTGTCTGACAAGGAAAAATAAAACATGCACACACATACACACATCCACAATGTAAATAAGTTGTAATTACTTGTTTAATGTTTGCTCCATTTTATTGTAGGATTGGAGATATCTACTCCCTCATAGCCATGCTCAATATCTACATAATTACTCAAACTATCTATCAAATCAAAGTGTGATTGATAATATTGTAAAAGACTTGCTTAATGTGTAGTTTTAGGACATTTTGTGTGCTTTTTTTCTGAGTTGAAAAACATGCCTCATACACACATTAGACCCAATGTAAATCGGTTGTAATAACTTGTTTATTTTAATGTATGGTGAATTTTATTTGAGGAAAATATCTGCAATAAAGTGCATTCACAGTTAAAGCAATGTCCTATTTCTCAGAATACATTGTGTGGCCAGAAGGAAGTCGGCAGACCTGCACCCCTTGGCCTGTGTGCAGGTTTTGTCATCTGGAGATGGGGAGGAAGAGTGAAGTTTAAAGGTTTATCATTAATATTCTATAATGATTACATATTAGAATAATACATAATAGAGTGTCCAATAGTTTCTGTATTGGGATTGTTTCATGTTTTATTTACTTAATCCTTCCTAAGGAGGGATCGAACCATGTCTCAAAAGCAGCAGAAAAGGTCAAGTAAGGTCACCAAAATGTCCGTTACAGCTATACACGACTGGCCCCTTGTGGGTAGCCATCACTTCTGCTTCAAAACAAGCCGTTCTGCTTTTTGATGTTGTATTTAACCTTTATTTGACTAGGCAAGTCAGTTAAGAACAAATTCTTATTTACAATGACGGCCAAATCCGGACGACGCTGGGCCAGTTGTGCGCCGCCCTGTGGGACTCCCAATTACGGCCAGTTGTGATACAGCCTGCACCAATTAATGATAACATTGGTATGATCCAATGTACTGTGAAGGTATCCCATATTGCGTAATCCTGGGGCTTAATTTATAACCGGAAACTAGAGACCTAGCCAAGAAGGTGGCTCTGGTACAAAAACAAAGGTATAACATTTAAGTACAAGGGGTAAAAATACCATATCTGTGTCCAAATGACACCATATTCCCAAGCGCACTACTTTTGAACAGAGCCCTATAGACCCCACTCATGAAAAATACTAGTGAATTACTACACAAACCCTGTTTGAGCAGTAGTGACTATGTAGTGAATGTGTAGTTTATGCACTACTCAAGATACACAAGTAGTGTTCAGTAGGAAAACAGTCGTGTTTCCAGTAGTAATCAGGTAGAGATTTTTAATACTTGGTACCACACTAGGGCTTGGCTACCAGCTTTTCGTGACCACAGAAGTCAAAACAGAAAGTAGTAGTAGGTTAGCTGGCAATAATCTTCCATCCTTTGTAGTCCTCTCTTTCATAGCCCTGTAGGTTTTTAGGATATACCCAAAAGCTCAGTAGTTACACAGTAGTCATTAAGGGGGAATGGAAATAAATTGTAAATACATAGTGTTCACCAGTAGTGAAGCATCCCAATGTATCACTCATTACTACTTAAATGACTACATAAATCACTACCGGTTTATTACACATCTCAATAGCAATCAAGTAGTAAAACCAGTAGGTTTTGTGTAGATCTTGTGTAGTAGTGATGAGTAGTAATTCAGTAGCACTTTTTCATGAGGGTAATGTACTACATAGGGAATAGGATGCCATTTGGGACACAGACCTTGAGTAAACAGACCAGGTGGATGTTTGGGTTGTTAGAGGCCGGAGGTTAAATTCAGAGGACATTGTCTCGTAATTGTTATCTTGTAACTTCATTTAGAGTCTCGCATAAAATAGCTGTTGTGTATTTTGTGGTCTTGATGCATGTTGCGCCTAATGTGCCAACTGGGTTTTGAACCCAGGTTGTCTACGCACCAGAAGGCCGTGTTAGGCCGCTAAACTAATGCAAGCTAAAGCCTGGGCATTAGTTTGGGGAGTTAATACTAGTCTCAGGCAAGTTTACTCATCACATAAGCATGATGGGGCAACGCATTGGACAATGCCACTGTTTGTTTGACTTCTGTGAGTGCAGGTTTTCCTTTTCCAGTTTCAATGTCATTGAAGGCATATATTCCCCTCGGAAAATGTCTTGTTTTAGAAAACTTTATTTCAATGTGCCTATCCAATATGCATCAGTTAAGATATCTATCACAGTGAGTTAGTTAGCAGACATGGTCTAGCCACCCTAGACCTGAAATGCAACCATCTCCAAATGAATGAATGTTAAATCTATTCAGTTCTTACATCTATTATAGACCTGGCCAATCAAGTGTGACCTGTGACTGCAGTGTAATCAATTAAAAAACAAGCCAACCTGGAAACCTTAGTTTAGCATAATCAGTTTAACTCAATGGGGAAGCTCCTAGTCTCTGGGAATTAAATAAACATTTGGGAACTGAAGATCTGCTTGCAAATGGGCACGCAGTCCCCATTTTACAGGAGTATTTATTTTTTCTTTGAGCCACTTTCCCATGATCATACCTTTAGCTTTTAACGGGAGCTCGTCCGCGGTAGTCCCAATCTGAAACATTTGGCATGCTTCTCAACCCAATTAGTTGGTAAAGACCTTTAGAGTCTGTTAATCTGTAAACAAACATAGCAAGCCATTCATAGAACCCAACCAGGAAGCAAGCATATATCTAGTTCCATACCCTTTACACTAGGTGTGTGTAGCGACTGGCCTATCTAGTATCTGCTATGCTCACATGCAAATCATAGAGCAATGACTTGTATTTAAATGATGAGGGTATAGGAACACTTTGAGTTATATCATAAGGTTATGTAAAGTCATTAAAGGATAGTTCAGTATTTTACAACTTGATGTTAGATGGTTCTTCAACCTGATAGTAGTCTATTGGTCAAGAATAAATTTAATCCAGGATTCTGTTTTTTAAACAGCCACTACAAACTTAAGCTAACCTTAGCCACCATAAGCAATGTGGTGACAGACAGACAGAGACCGATAGACTGTGTAAATCAGTGGTGTGTGGTGTAAATCAGCTACTGCAGCTTTACTGCTGAACTCACTGGCACTTGACTTCTCCATGTGTCTGATCCATCAGGGAAACCCTGGGCTGCAGAAGGGCAATCATTAGCCAAGTGTCAAGTTTGGTCTCCACATTCAACACCACAGTTCATGGTTTGGTCGTGCAGTAATGTAGTCGAGTCACTAAAACAGTCAAGTCCCAGTCGAGTCCCAAGTCCACAATATCTGATTGTCAGAGTCCGTAATATTCGAGTCAGGAGTCCTTTGGTAGTGAAAAAAGTTAGATTTTGAATTCTAGTACCCCTTTAGGTATAGAAAATATATATTACAAGATTATTTGATGAAACACTGAATTTGGCCTTACTGCTATTAGCCCACACAAACCCATTGAATAACCAATTTGTATGATATAAAAAATAAATGATCACAAAAAAAAATCATAATATTGAGTTGTCGGACATGGACTCTACCAGGTGTCGAAAGCATGTCAATGCAACTTGACACAGTTGTGTCAAGTTGGCTGGATGTCCTTTGGGTGGTGGACCATTCTTGATACACACAGGAAACTGTTGAGCACTGTTGAGCAGGCTACCTTCAGATTAGTCTTGTGAGGCTTGTACAACATGTACATATGTGTTTGTGAGAGTCTCACCCTTCCACAGAGGGGTCATACTAGTGTTTAGGCCAAACTGTTCGGACGCAACAGGCAGAAGTTGGCAGATCGGGTGTACCGACTTCAAACGAGTCCCGTGACTCTTGTGGGCGTCGTAGAGCAGAACGGAGAAAACCATAGAGTTCGTGAGAGTCTCATCTTAGAGTGGTCATATTAAACCGTTTGTGGACGCAAGAGCTGTTTTCGTGAGAAAAGCGATTTTCTTTTAGATGTCTCATGGTCTGATAAACACCGCTGTATCTCGGCCACCTTCCACCGCAGATTTGGTAGATGTGGTGGATTGAGCCACGCAAAAAACAGATATCTCTAGTTTAAACAGACGGATTTTGATGGGAATATGTTTATTATGTTAATTACATTTTTGCGGGGCGCAGACACCGTCTCTAGGGGGTTAGGCTACATTTGCTTACAATAGTGCACATTTGGTAGGCTAAATACACTGAACAGAAAGTTACATTTCATCAGTCAATTGAAATAAATTCACAAGGCCCTAATCTATGGATTTCAAATGACTGGGAATACAGATATGCATCAGTTGGTCACAGATACTGTACATTAAAAAATAAGGTAATGGCTTGGATCAGAAGAACTGTGAGCATCTGGTGTGACCACCATTTGTTTCACGCAACACGTCTCCTTTGCATAGAGTTGATCAGGCTGTCGATTGTGGCCTGTGGAATGTAGACCCACTCCTCTTCAATGGCTGTGCAAAGTTACTGGCGGGAACTGGAACATGCTGTCGTACACGTTGATCCAGAGCATACCAAACATGCTAAAATGGGTGACATTCTCTGGTGAGTATGCAAGCCATGGAAGAACTAGGATATTGTGTACAGCTTCCAGGAATTGTGTACAGATCCTTGCGACATGGGGCTGTGCATTGTCATGCTGAAACATTAGGTGATGGCGGCAGATGAATAGCACAACATTGGGCTTCAGGATCTCATCTAGATATCTCTGTGCATTCAAATAGCCAATGATACAATTTTATTTTATTTGTTGCTCGTAGCTTATGCCTGCCCATACCATATCCCCACCGCCTCTGTTCACAACGTTGACATCAGCAAACTGCTTTCCCATACCAGGCCATACACGCTGTCTGCCCGCTACAGTTAAAACCTGTTCAGTGATTAATCCGTGAAGAGAAAACTTCTAGAGTAGGAGAGGATGAGTGATATATAATGAGAAGGATGGATGATATTGTTCTCCCCTAAGTGGAGAGCTGAACAGACATGGGGTACATGATGTAGATAAAGAAATGGAGGAAACTACTCTACACTCTACCGTACATCTAAAAAATGTAGAGTAATTTCCTCTCCTTTTCTTAATCTACACTGATCTGAGAAGACATCTGGATAAAGACCTTTCAAATCAGCGCAGGTCAAATATGGGCTGCGTCCCAAATGGCATGCTATTCCATATGAAGTCCATATGAAGTGCACTACTTTTGTCCAGGCTCTGGTCACAAGTAGTGCACTATATACAGATGTAGGATCTTAATTTGATCACTCTTTTGTTGTGGAGAATTTTCCTATACAGCAGGAAATGCAAACTTGCAATGTGTTCAAGATTTTAAAAGGCTTTTAAATGTTGAAATTTCCACTTTAAAATGTCTAACTTTTTTGCCCTAACAAAAAAAGATCCATGAATTATAATTCACATTTCTTGTTACTGCAGGATTATTTTCCTGCTATTGCAAACTAGCTCAAATTAAGATCCTACATCTGTAGGAAATAGAGTGTAATTTGGGAGGACTGCCAGGGAGAGTAAATAACTTTACATTATTGAGATCTCTCTCTGTCAAGACAGTCCTCCATGTCACTTTGAACTTGTCTTACAGCTGTGCCAAATTTTAGGGAGCCCCCGTCTTTAGCCTTGTTTGGGTAGCTTTGATTCGAGTTTGGGTACAGCAGCTTTACTTTAGGCTTCTCTGCTAGATTTGGCTACAGTCGTGTTGCGTGCCTCCACCCACCATTAAGCCCCTGAAAATGTATGTCTCTGTCTACTCAGTACTGTGTACTCTAAGCTTTAGCCTGGTGCCTGGCATGTTCCAGGCGGCAGTTTACTGGGAGACTGGACACGCAAACAGCACAACCCATGCTGTGAGCAGTGTCACATCCACTACTAACAGGGGGTCATACTGGGACTTGTGTGTGTGTAGCTACAGTACATTGAGGGAGCAGTGTCGGTGGCTTGTTGGGTGAGACTTACAAGGCTCTCAGCCACCCCGGCTAATAGGATTGGGCTGGGTGCCAAAGGATTCCGGGCCGACAGAAGACCGCTTCAAAGGTCAGGGGTCACAGGGAAACTTAAATAGGAAGCAGCAGGATGCCAAGCAGAGAGAGGAAGGTGGGGGGAGTTTGGGTTTTGTTGATCAGGTTGAAAGGGATTTGATTAGAGCCCCCATTCTTGCCAGGGTTGGGATTTGGGTGGGCAGGTAATTCGTAGGGAAACACGCAGTATTTGAGATCATGAAATTGTTTCCCCAGCCTTAATCTGAATGTTTTTGGTCTCTTGACCTGTTGGTAATGGTAAGGCAGCAGTGTAAAAATAGCATCAAAACAAGCAGATATCAGGTCATTTTGAGCAAACACACAGCGTAGCAAATCTATTACATGGAGTTTAAACCTAGAAATGTCTGCCTCATGGCTCTGGTCCATCCCCACAGACTTACCACAAGGTCAATGAAGGACCCCAAGAGTGTGTTATGTTGTAGTGTGTATGAGCCTGCGTTCACAATGAAATAGTCCCAATAGAAAAACCCTATGTGGCACTGCTGAATGGCTCAATCAAAGTTCAAAGTATTTGAAAGAAAATAAATACTATTCAGACCCAGGTTTGATCTCCACCATACAGTGCTACACTGATGTGTCATATGTCACCATGTTATGTCATAAGTCATGTCAGATATCATCATGTTATGTATGGATTACATAAAGCTAATCTGTGATCCATCATGCCATTGTTTGCAGTAGCTTTATGATGGGACTACTCATATTAATGAAGCTTATCTGAGATCTGTCATTCCTGTGTTTTTCCCATAGCCTAATGTTGATACTCCTCAGTAAACATGCCCTGAGGAGTGTGTTTTCACTATGTTCAGCAGCGTGAGCTGATTATGCTGTTATCGTTGGCATAACCATAAAAACCTGGCTATGGCTCATAAAAGAGCTATGCTCTGGGACACACTGAGCCCGATCGGGCTGTTAACATCATAAAACAGAGGCAGCACAATATTATTGAGTAAGTGTGTGCACACACACACCCACATACACACAGATACATAGATACAGACACGGAAGTGTCACAGTCTGGCCAGTTGCCAAGAAGTGTGTGTGTGTGGAGAACATTTCCTGTATGATAGACTATGGCATTAGGTAAAATTACTCTCTTTAGGTAAACATCCTTTAGGAGTATGGGGTCCGTAACATTACTGATACACTGTAACTGATCACCTTTAAAGTTATTCCATAGAATAAACCATTTTGACCTGAGGAATGGTTACCACTTAACAATCACTGCTGAAAGTACAAATAACAAGCCTATAATAACCATATAAGAGAGTACGTTAGTGTAAGGGTATTCGGGCAATGTGCAATCAAAGTTTGATGAGGACAAAAGGTAACGCCTCTGAACAAAGTGGTGAATCCATGTGGTGAAATGGTGACGCCATGTTCAAGGTCACATCGACAGATTGTTCACCGAGTCGGCTTGGGGATTCAAACCAGCGACCTTTAGGTTAGTGACCCAACACTCTTAACCACTAATGGTGTAACACCTGTCGCCCAATGGAGTGAGTAACTCCTGAGGCACTGAACACACACACACACACATATCCCTTCTATCCACACACTATCTGTACAGAGGCATTCTTTTGATAAAAGGCATTTTGAACGTTGATATGAACTTACTGGCCTTAGAATATTGAACAGGATGGCATTTAGGGCTCCCGAGTGGTGCAGTGGTCTAAGGCACTGCATCTCAATGCAAGAGGCGTCACTACAGTATCTGGTTTGAATCCAGGCTGTATCACATCTGGATGTGATTACAGCGTCGTCCCGGTTTGGCTGGGGTAGGCTGTCATTGTAAATACGAATTTGTTCTTAACTGACTCGTTAAATAAAGGTCACATTTAAAAAAATGACATGGTATGTTTGCAGTCAGGAGAACAAACCTTTCCTGAAATCTATCTGAACTATGTGAAGGGAATAGAAATAAAATATTTCCATGTTTTTGCCAGGTAAGTCAGCAAACATTTCCTTTGGGAGCTCATTTAAATGGCAGCATCAGCTACAGCAGTGTACAACTATTGTATACTATAACAGCTACTGTATACAACAATAAGAGAGAGTTTGTTGAAATATCATTTGCAATGCGGAAAACTTGCTGACTGCACATACAGTTATATTTTATTATCATAAATATCAGTGCAATAATTTTTAGGTATAAGCAAACGAAAGTGATACTTCCGGGTATAAGACATCGTATTGTAAACGTATTCATTCAGAAAAAGTCATATGAGTCATATGTGAGCAGAGTAAATAGTTGCAGTGAGTTCACATAGACTTTAGTGTAGCCTCTAATTTTCAGTTGTCATTTCCATTTTGTGAAATAACCCTGTGGACTGCAACAGGGAGGGACTACCTGCGCATGTCCAATAAAACATTTACAAAATCTGTTTCCATTGCAAAACGTTTTGCTACATTCTACTAATTACAATACCCTTTAATGTCCATTAATTACGGCGGACAATGGAAATGTCTTCTGCTCCATTCTCAACCCCCCCAGACAGCCACATCACACGTACAGTTGAGATGAGTGTACAAAACATTATGAACATGCTCTTTCCATGACCTAGACTGACCAGGTGAATCCAGGTGAAAGCTATGATTCCTTATTGATGTCACTTGTTAAATCCACTTCAAATCAGTGTAGATGAAGGAGAGGTGACAGGTTAAAGAAGGATTTCTAAGCCTTGAGACAAGTGAGACATGGATTGGGTATGTGTGCCATTCAGAGGGTGAATGGGAAAGACATAAATATTTAAGTGCCTTTGAACTGTGTATGGTAGTAAGTGCCAGGTGCACCGGTTTGGGTGTGTCAAGAACTGCAACGCTACTGGGGTTTTTCACACTTAACAGTTGCCCGTGTGTGTCAAGAGTGGTCCACCACCCAAAGGACATGCAGCCAACTTGACACAACTGTGGAAAGCATTGGAGTCAACATGGGCCAGCTTCCATGTGGGACTCTTTCAACACCTTGTAGAGTCCATGCCCGAATTGAGGCTGCTCCTAGGGCAAAAATATTAGCAAGATGTTCTTAATGTTTTGTACACACAGTGTACATTTTCATTATGTCATTTTCAAAATCTGTAGTAGACAAATTAGTATAAAATCTATAGGTATACCAAATGGATAAGTGATTATCAATTAAGAGCCGTCATATTAAGTAATAGTAAAATGTATTGCAACAAATGAGAAGAGAATATCAAAAGTAAAGTGAGCATTGCATTGTGAAAGGCAATTACTTTATATGAAGATGTATTGTAATGTGAAATATGTATTTCTAGATTAAACATTGATTAAGTTTGGTGAAAAGGTGACTATGATTTTGTGTGTTGTACTTGCCTAAGTACAACACACAAAATCATAGTCACCTTTTTAATCAAACTTAAAACAGATCATCAGAAGCCAGTTGTTTAAAACTCTAAGTACATTTTCAATTGACTAATTGAAAATGTGCTTAGAGTTTTGAAACAACTGGCTTTTGATGATCTATTTGAAGTTTTTTAGTAAGATTTGTGAAAATGTACCACATACGATAAAAAAAAAACGAACATAAGTTTACATTACGTTATATTGCATTGAGGATCCCTACAGGTTCATGAATAAGCACTTTATGTCACATTGCACCACAAGCTTTGCTTTTAAGGAGTTTTTTTATGTCCAAAAACGTAAATCGCAGGCTATTATGATTTAGGGTGGAGGACTTTTGTCTTTAGGGAAATCAAGCCTAAGACGGTTGAATTACAGTCAACACTGGGACTTCCTATAGGACCATCTTTCCATTATTATGGGTTAGTAATGAGAAAGTAAATTATAATTTTTATTCTATATGGTTAATGGTGTTAACCTGCAGTCACATGGGTATATGGTAATAATAGACCTTATTGGTGATTGGGTGCAGAATGGGGGAGGGGGGTAGGTGCGCATGGAGGGAAGAGCTGTAGAACCAGCTATTCACTCGGATTGTATTTTTACATCAAATTTTTGTCCCAAATGGCCCTATGTTGTGCACAAGCTTTTACCCTGGCCTCTAGGACTCTAGTCAAAAGTAGTGCACTATATAGGAAATGGGGTGGCATTTGGGACACAGATCTAAAGCCATTTCTCTGTGAAATGCTATTGGGGCCAGTTGCACGGGAACCTGAACAGAATGGACATCACATAGACACATCATTGAAACCTCTTCCCACATACAGTCCCTTGCGAAAGTATTCGGCCCCCTTGAACTTTGCGACCTTTTGCCACATTTCAGGCTTCAAACATAAAGATATAAAACTGTATTTTTTTTGTGAAGAATCAACAACAAGTGGGACACAATCATGAAGTGGAACGACATTTATTGGATATTTAAAACTTTTTTAACAAACAAAAACTGAAAAATTGGGCGAAAAATTCTCTAGAAACCTAGAGAGGAACCAGGCTATGTGGGGTGGCCAGTCCTCTTCTGGCTGTGCCGGGTGGAGATTATAACAGAACATGGCCAAGATGGTCAAATGTTCATAAATGACCAGCATGGTCGAATAATAATAAGGCAGAACAGTTGAAACTGGAGCAGCAGCACAGTCAGGTGGAAGTTGAAACTGGAGCAGCAGCATGGCCAGGTGGACTGGGGACAGCAAGGAGTCATCATGTCAGGTAGTCCTGGGGCATGGTCCTAGGGCTCAGGTCCTCCGAGAGAGAGAAGGAGAGAATTAGAGAACGCACACTTAGATTCACACAGGACACCGAATAGGACAGGAGTACTCCAGATATAACAAACTGACCCCAGCCCCCCGACACAAACTACTGCAGCATAAATACTGGAGGCTGACACAGGGGGGTCAGGAGACACTGTGGCCCCATCCGAGGACACCCCCGGACAGGGCCCCCTGTATTTTGGTTAGCGCGCCAGGAGGTGCTAAAAGATTAGGTAAGTAGTGGGTAGGCAGGTAAGGTAAGGGGACTCTGACTTTTACTTTCTTTGCTTTGGTTCCGTCCAGCTCCTTTTCCCCACAATACCGTGTTAGGAATTTTTAAAAATCCCTGTAAACGGTCATTTTCTCTGCCTCTGTTGTCCTTCCCCTGCACCTACAATCACATACCTTTTTCACTCCACTGGGAGTTGAGTTGTAGCAGGGTGTTGCGTTCCCTCCGCCAAGAGACATATGTAAGTAATTTTACTGCTGCTCTTTAAATTAGTTAAGGGCACAGGGCGAGACCCAGGTTCAGACACGGGAGGCAGATGGTTTGAGTCTCTGATATGTATTATAATCCAAGGGGCAGGCAAGTAAATAGTTGTGGACAGGCAAAATATCATAAGGTCAGAGTCCAGGAGGTACAGAGTGGCAGGCAGAAGGGTCAGAGTCAAGGCAGGCAAAGGTCAAAACCAGGAGGAAAAGCAGGAACACAGAACAACCTTATGGTTGACTTGGCAAGATGAACTGGCAACTGGAATAAGTACCCAGGGACTAATGGGGAAAACAGGTGACACCTGGAGGTGGGTGGAGATAATGACAAAGACAGGTGAAACAGATCAGGGTGTGACAATTTGTTAGATTAAAAAAAAATATATATATATATATATATTTGTAATATTTTTCTTTTTAAGGGCTTGCAAGTAAGCATTTCACTGTAAGGTCTACCCCTGTTGTATTCGGCGCATGTGACAAATACAATTTGATTTGAAGTATGTGATGCTTGGTGTGTGGATACAGTGTATTTTAGGCTCTGCAATCCAATTTCTCCCACACCTAAAGTTAGTGGTGGCACGTTCCAGGTTGTCTTTTTTGTAGTCATCTCAGTAGATTTCTACATGATATTGATAGGGTTTGTGGGGTGGTAGTTAGTGTGTGCATGTGTGTGTAGTTAGTGTGTGCATGTGTGTGACCTGTTCTTATTATTGTTGTCTTTACCGCCCATGCTTCGTAGTCCAGCAGGCGTCACATGTATGCAGGTACACTACCGGTCAAAAGTTTTAGAACACCTACTCATTCAAGGGTTTTTCTTTATTTTTTACTATTTTCTACATTGTAGAATAATAGTGAAGACATCAAAACTATGAAATAACACATATGGAATCATGTAGTAACCTGGGCTGGACCTGATTGGAGTCTACATGTGGAAAATTCAATTGATTGGACATGATTTGGAAAGGCACACACCTGTCTATATAAGGTCACACAGTTAACAGTGCATGTCAGAGTTAAAAACAAAGCCATGAGGTTGAAGGAATTGTCCTTAGAGCGCAGAGACAGGATTGTGTAGGCATTGAAGGTCCCCAAGAACACAGTGGCCACCATCATTCTTAAATGGAAGAAGTTTGGAACCACCAAGACTCTTCCAAGAGCTGGCTGTCTGGCCAAACTAAGCGAACATGGGAGAAGGGCCTTTGTGAGGGAGCTGACCAAGAACCTGATGGTCACACTGACAGAGCTCCATAGCTCCTCTGTGGAGATGGGAGAACCTTCCAGAAGGACAACCATCTCTGGTGGAGTGCTGCAATCAGGCCTTTATGGTAGAGTGGCCAGACTGTTGGAGTGTGCCCCTGACTATTCTTAAATAAATAAACAAGAAAATTGTGCCGTTATTTTGCTTAATATAAGGAATTTAAAATTATTTATACTTTAACTTTTGATACTTATGTATATTTTTGAAATTACATTTACTTTTGATACATAAGTATATTTTAAACCAAATTATTTACACTTTCACTCAAGTAGTATTTTACTGGGTGACTTTCACTTTGAGTCATTTTCTGTGAAGGTATCTTTACTGTTACTCAAGTATGACAATTGGGTACTTTTTACACCACTGTCTAAAGGACTTTCAAACCAAGAGGAATCAGATTCTCTGGTCTGATGAAACCAAGATTGAACTCTTTGGCCAGATGCCAAGCATCACGTCTGAAGGAAACCTGGCACCATCCCTACGATGAACCAGCATCATGATCTGGGGCTGTTCTTCAGCGGCAGGGACTGGGTGACTAGTCATGATTGAGGGAAAGATGAACGGATAATAGTACAGAGAGACCCTTAATGAAAACCTGCTCCAGAGCAGACTGTGATGAAGGTTCACCTTCCAACAGGACAACAACCCTAAGCACACAGCCAAGAGAATGCAGGAGTGTCTCTGAAAGTCCTTGATTGGCCCAGCCAGAGCCTGGACTTGAAATCCTATCTAACATCTCTGGAAAGACCTGAAAATAGCTGTGCAGCGACGCTTCCCATCCAACCTGACAGAGCTTGAGAGGATCTACCTGACAGAGCTTGAGAGTATGTACATAGGTATGTACATATAGTTAGGGGTAAATTGACTAGGTAACATGAGAGATGAACAGTAGCAGCAGTGTATGTGATGAGTCAAAAGAGTTCAATGCAGATAGTCCGGGTAGTTATTTTGCAGTCTTATGGCTTGGGGGTAGATACGGGCTACCCACTGGGCAAAAACTGGTTTAATAAACACTATTTCAACAAAGAAATAGAAAGACGTGATGATGTCGAATCAACATGGAAAACCTTTTATAAATGTTTTATTTAACTAGGCAAGTCAGTTAAGAACGAATTCTTATTTTATAATGAAGGCCTATCCCAGGCAAACCCAGATGACACTGTGATACAGCCCGGGATAGAACCAGGGTCTGTATTTATTTATTTTTTAATTATTTTTTTATTTCACCTTTATTTAACCAGGTAGGCTAGTTGAGAACAAGTTCTCATTTGCAACTGCGACCTGGCCAAGATAAAGCATAGCAGTGTGAACAGACAACACAGAGTTACACATGGAGTAAACAATTAACAAGTCAATAACACAGTAGAAAAAAAAGGGGAGTCTATATACATTGTGTGCAAAAGGCATGAGGAGGTAGGCGAATAATTACAATTTTGCAGATTAAAACACTGGAGTGATAAATGATCAGATGGTCATGTACAGGTAGAGATATTGGTGTGCAAAAGAGCAGAAAAGTTAATAGATAAAAACAGTATGGGGATGAGGTAGGTAAAAGTGGGTGGGCTATTTACCGATAGACTATGTACAGCTGCAGCGATCGGTTAACTGCTCAGATAGCAGATGTTTGAAGTTGGTGAGGGAGATAAAAGTCTCCAACTTCAGCGATTTTTGCAATTCGTTCCAGTCACAGGCAGCAGAGAACTGGAACGAAAGGCAGCCAAATGAGGTGTTGGCTTTAGGGATGATCAGTGAGATACACCTGCTGGAGCGCGTGCTACGGATGGGTGTTGCCATCGTGACCAGTGAACTGAGATAAGGCGGAGCTTTACCTAGCATGGACTTGTAGATGACCTGGAGCCAGTGGGTCTGGCGACGAATATGTAGCGAGGGCCAGCCGACTAGAGCATACAAGTCGCAGTGGTGGGTGGTATAAGGTGCTTTAGTGACAAAACGGATGGCACTGTGATAAACTGCAACCAGTTTGCTGAGTAGAGTGTTGGAAGCAATTTTGTAGATGACATCGCCGAAGTCGAGGATCGGTAGGATAGTCAGTTTTACTAGGGTAAGTTTGGCGGCGTGAGTGAAGGAGGCTTTGTTGCGGAATAGAAAGCCGATTCTTGATTTGATTTTCGATTGGAGATGTTTGATATGAGTCTGGAAGGAGAGTTTTACAGTCTAGCCAGTGACTGAAGGGGTTAAACCAAGGCCTTATACCTTTTAAACATGTTAATACATTGTAATGATAAACTGTAAGGTCTCCTCTTTAGGAGAAAAAATAATAATTTGTTGCCAGGGAAAGTCACACAAGGAGGACTGGGGAGGCTATATGTTACAGGATGTCTTAGACATTTTGCAGAACCTGGGGAGAGCTATCATATACTGTACTCTGTACCAACTTCTGCCTACAATTGTATTACTAAAAGAGATTTTCAATACTTAAAGAGTCTGTGTTTAATTTCCATTACTAATATATGTTTGATAATTATATAGACTTGATCATCTGTTGAAGAAATTGACCAAAATGACTCCTCTAGCACTGAGATGCAGTGCCTTAGACCGCTGCGCCACTTGGGAGTTTGGGAATTTCATATTTTTTTCACCCAACTGAACCTAAATCCAATGTCATTGTGTCATTTTTGGTTGATTTCACATTAAATTCACGTTAGTTAACAAATTAAATCAAAACTAGACATTGAACTGACATCTGTGCCCAGTGGGCAGTTGATCTGGACATGAATAAATCATCTCTAAGGTCTGCCATGACCAACAAGAGAAAAAAACTCCTCATGCACTTCCCAATTTTGAAAATGCACCCTGTGCATTCTATTATTGCACCTTTCAAGAGTAAATTGAAAGCCTGAAAAGGCAGATGGAAGATGGTGGATGTGTATTCTTTAATGGTCTGGAACTGTTTGGAAAACTCTGATTTAGCAGTGGAGTTAACATGACCAGATGTTGGGAGATGGAGAGAATTTGAAGGACCCTTGAAGGAAGCTTAATTTGATGGGCCAAATTTCACTGTCACTCTGAGGTCGTGGTGTGGTCCTTTTGTGGAGGTCAGTGCTTTTTGACCACATTCGGTCGTGTGGTTGAACCTCCGGTCGAGCCCCAGGGTCAAAAGAAAACCAAGGCAGCTGGGGTTGTGGGGGTTCTATTTGTGTTTCAGTGCTCCTCTCAGCTGGGTGTGTAGGTGTGAGAGCAAAAGAGAATGAGACCGAGAAAGGATTCGGTTATAATTTTTGTGTGTGTGTATATGCAGCAGCAGTAAACAATTATGTTTACCAATTATGCTGATAAAATGATCAGATGAAACTATTTCCCCAACACACTCCACCAGCGGTCATAGAACACGCTCTCTCAAAGAAGACTGAAGGCTCCCTTTCTTCTATTTTCTTATCCATCCTTTCTTTCCTGCTGTAGTTTGAAAAAAATATGTTCAGAAACAGGGCCTGTGAGACTGGAACAGAACAGTAGCTCAGTGGGGGTATAACACTTTGTACTTGATATGATGACAGGCGTTGCATAAGACTCATATCTGCCTGGCTTCTGAGCTCCAGTCATCTAGTACTGCACGTGTGTGTGAGAGAGAGACCCTTTCTGGCTGCCTTATTAAGCCCTGTCCGACACTAACCAGGAAGGAAGTCATTTGCTGAACATGAGCTTCCTATGGTCTCCTTCTAAAAGGGGAAAATGTTTGCAGGCAGCAGGAAAAGGCAACGATACTAAAAAGCCCAAGAATATCCCGATGGGAGTTATGGGGATGCAAATGTACAAGTATCTTCTGAATGGAGAGAGGATATGGTCTCTGTTACGCGTTTTTCGCAGTGGCGTGTTGTTTGTCCCATCAAGCGTACCTAGGAGGGATAGAGCCTCCACAGGGACAATAGAGCAGAGTACTCTGTGCACTACGGTTGAGAACTGGAGCAGTTGGCCTATTGATGTGAGAGTGTTGTGGTGTGAGTGAGAACCCTCTTGACCCTCTCTGGCTGCCCAATTAAGCCCTGAGTCCGACACTAACCAGGAAAGAAGTTATTTGCTGAATTCGTTTTCTATGGCCTCCTAAATAGGATACATTTTTCAAGCAGCAGAAAGAGGCAGAAATACTCAGACGCCTGGAATATCCTGATGGGAAGGAGGGTTCTCTCTTTTCGTTTCAACCCATTACATGAGTTTGTCCATGAGTCCCAAATGCCACCTTATTTCCTACATAGTGCACTACTTTTGACCAGAGTCATATGTAGTACACTACATAGGAAATAGGATGCCATTTGAGACAACAACAAAAAAGTGTTCGTTGGTGACTAATACAATTAAAAATCTCTTTAGAGCATCAATCAGTTTTTATGAAGACATGTTCAATCTGTGCCATCTCAGTATAGTTCACATTTCAATCTTCTCAAGTAAGAAACAGTAGACATACACTAAAAGTGAGCGCACTGTTGAATATATATATACACTATATGTCTCCAGTGACAAAAAAAAGCATAAAAAGTAGGTAGAAAGGTATACAAAGATCAAAATAGTTTCCTTTGTTAAATTTTTTAAAATATAAATCAACACAATGTGTACATTTGGTTACAAACTAAGTTAATGTGTTTCACTATTGAATATGCCATATGGGTAAAAGTGTTGTCAACAAGGCAAAGATAACTAAATATATACTGAAGGTAATTCTCTTTTTAAATATTATAGACTTATTCACAAGTAAATGTGAGGGGGTAAAGTCATACATTACAATCCAAAAACATCTCATTTTCAAAAATATTTTCTTTACATTGTTTATTAATTTCATTGCAACATTACTAAATGTATCTTCACAATCGACATCCTATTTCAGATAAACTCTTATGTACATAATCTACACAAAAAAAGCCTTTGAGGAAATACTTCATAAGTGTAGTACATATTAAATAATACAGTTTGATAAATGTCTCCCCCTCCCACTTAATTTTCAATGGTTGTTTCTACTACATTCAGATGTGTCTCTAGTGTGTTACAATCTAACGAGTTGTGAAAACTGGGTAGTAAAATCATTAGGGCACCAAACATTTACAGTATATGTCCAAGTAGTCTTCCCTTGTTTCAGTCCATTTTCTTCCGTTTGGTGCCTAATGAACAGGACCCTGGCACTATGTACTCCCCGTGCTTACGCCAGCAGTGACTGCGGCAATCCCAATGACCCCAGAATCGTGTGGTTCTACCCCCAAAACTAAATCATTGAGATGTTCTATCATGTAATCAGGTTACAGCTAGGGATTATGGGTAATGTATTGCAAATACAGTAAATGCCTGGGTTAGTTTAGGTTCCGACTACTACTAGGAAGTACACAGACCAACATCTTTGCATTCTTACTACATGAATGTACTTAAAAAAATATTTCATCTCATAACTGGAACTAGTAATAAATGCTCTTAAATAGTATCATATTGCATGAAATTAGAATTAATAAAATACTTTAATAGCAGAAGAATAAATCAGATTGTCTTTGTTGTGCCTTACAAATACAACCACAGTAAAGACCGTAAGGCTTTGGGTTGGTCTTTATGAAGCATTCCAAAATAAATATAACCTAAATATACATACATTACTCAGTATGCGGCCTTGCTCTTTCTGAGGTCGGGATTGGATTATTTTAAATGGTTTGCTAGCGAATGTGTTACTGAAACTATCATGGTGTCTGCTTTTACACAAACAAACTTCGACCCATCCATACTCATGTAAGTAAATAAATAATATATGCGTGCTGTGTGTTGGGGGGGGGGGGGTTGTTGACTAATCTTTTGAGGAGGGTGTAAGTACTGTGCCTTACATGTCCTGTCTTGTGGGTAAACAGACAGGCTACTCACAGTCCACGAGACAAAACCAAAAACGAGAGGGAAAATTCTAAACAAATAAACAGAGCCAGAAATATAGCCTCTAGACACATACAGAGGTCCCCCATATACAGGAGCCTCTGGCCCCATCTCCTTTTTAGTACAGAGTCTCTGGGACAGCACCAGTGTTAGGATTCCCGTCCATGGGCGAGGGAGTTAGTCGTGGTGGGGATGTTTGTTGGGTCACAGCCTTACTTCTCGAGTTCATTTACAGCAGCAGGTTGTCTCGGCCACCCCCAATGTATGACTGTCCATCTCAGAGCATGGATGATGAGGGCTTGGATCGTTCACTGTCCTGTTCAGTCTTGGGGGGTTAAGAATGAAAGAGCGAAAGAGAGAGAAGAGCATGTTAAGTATCATTGCATTACATAGCGCTTTGAGTCAATACAGACTGCAATTAGCTTAGAAATTCTTGGATTTCTTAGAAATATCTTATGTCAGTCAAGCTACCTCAAATTAGTTTTCTTAGTTTCCACTGCTACCACAAACAACTCTTATAGACCAAAAATCCCACAGTTATATCTGACATTTGGAGAGAGATAGATGTAAAACAGACTCCTGTTACCATTCATTCCATCCTCGGAGAGATTACAATGTTGAGCCTGTTTGTGTGTCACAACAACACACTCCGAATTATATAGATGTAGGATCTAAATTTGATCAGTCTTTTGTTGCTGAGAAATTTCCTGCTCAACTATAATCCACATTTCCTGTTACTGTAGGATTATTCTCCTGCTGTAGCTCATATTAAGATCCTATATCTGTAGCTGTTGGGGTAAAAAAAAAAACAGAACAGCAAGTGTGCGTCGTACGGCTCTCGCGCACACACGACTAGAGGGAGTCCAACCACAACTTATTTGATTGTGCCGGGTTCAAAAGTTCTACGCTGTGTTACAAAAAAATATATAGTCTTTTTTTTGGTAAAGCCTTTATTACAGCAAAGTCTAAAATCAGTCGCAATCATTAGTGAATGCAATTTCCAAAATGCATGTTTATTTATTGTTTATGCTAATTATTCAAGAGTCACTTTGCTATTTTATTTTAAATCTAAAGGGTTGATTGCATTTTAAATCATGAATGACTTGTATGCTGTGTGATAACATGAATTAATTAATGATTGATACAGTATATACGCTACCAGTAATGTAAGTATTGAAACATAATACCATAACTTACTTTGGCCTAAGACTAAACAGGATGCACTTAGGCCTACAGCTCGATGGTGGCTATACAAGGTTGCTATAGAAAGGCTCGGACATGCGACTAGACCACAGATCGGTAGTAGTAGCAAAATAAGTCATATCTGTCTTGAGCTGTTCCTCAACTTTTTCCCTACACTCGGCGTAGAGTTTAGGCAGTGCGGTGTGAGAGAAATGTTTGCTGCCAGGGAGCACGTACCTGCGGTCAATTAAATTGATCATCCTCTTGAAACCTTCATTTTCGACTGTACTAATTGGTAGCATGTCTTTAGCAATGCAATGCATAATAGCATTTGTGATGTCTTTGTCTTTTTGATGTTTGCTTGTAGGGCATAAACGCTGTCAGTGTTGACTGCTTCAGGCAAACATCCCTAGATTGGCTGGTGCTTGAGGGGCGTTTATCAATATCGTGTCGGTTTACAACACCCAAATACAGTAGAATAGTGGAACATCACATCACATTTTCGCTCTGGGCCAGGCCAAGTGTGTGTTATGTGTTTTATACTATAACGTTTGACCTCTGTTATACCCTGTGTTGGCAATGACAAAGTATTGAGAAACTTTTGTTATTGACCAAATACTTATTTTCCACCATAATTTGCAAATAAATTCATTGAAAATCCTACAATGTGATTTTCTGGATTTTTTTTCTCATTTCGTCTGTCATAGTTGAAGTGTACCTATGATGAAAATTACAGGCCGCTCTCATCTTTCTAAGTGGGAGAACTTGCACAATTGGTGGCTGACTAAATACTTTTTTGCCCCACTGTGTGTGTGTGTGTGTGTGTGTGTGTGTGTGTGTGTGTGTATATGTATATGTGATTATTTATTTTCTATATGTCCAGCCCTAGTGTTTAGTCATTAACGTATAGTAGTGGGTGGTGCTAGCCTGCCTTGACTGGCGTGCAACGCACTGTCCAGTACTCACCAGTGACTGCTGCTCTTGTGTCTGTGTCCCAAAGAGCACTCTATTCTCTATGTAGTGCACTAAATCAAATTTATTTGTCACATACACATGGTTAGCAGATGTTAATGCGAGTGTAGAGAAATGCTTGTGCTTCTAGTTCTGACAATGAACACTACTTGTGACAGGGCCAATTGCACTCTGTCAAAAAGTAGTGTATCATATCAGGGTGCAATTTGGGACAGAGCCACGTGTGCTACATGCTTGTGGTCCATCGGTAATGAGGTGGAGGTAGTGGGGGTGGAGGAGGGGACAAAGGTGGGGGTTGAGGGGGAGATAGTGGTGCATGGCAGGTGCATTATCCCCCTTTCCTCCCGGATGCAGAGCCATCTGCCATCACTCAAGAAGAGTTTGCAGTTTTCACCGAACGCAGCTCATAGGAGCACTCACTCTCCTCTCAAGGAGGCCCAAGTGTGTGTCCACACGTGTGTGTGTGTCCGCACACAAAAACACTCTGGGTGTTTACCCTCTTTGCTGCCAGCCATTAGGGCAAAACACCTGACGTCAAATCACAGAGAGTGATGTCAAATGAGAGAGAGGGGGATTGAAAAACAAGACAGACCTGATCAGATAAAAGGCTATTAGTCTCCAGAGAGGAAGAGACATCCCTAAACCTCTGCCTGCCACTTCTACTAATCTCTGAACACCTTGTTCACCTAGGATGAGCACCCAGGTCATGGGGTTAGCTCACATTAGCACACTCTCAGGTCATTGTGATAGGATTTACATTACCTCTGTATACTAATGTATGCTAAACAGAGTTGGTGCCCACGTGCCCTGGCCTGCTGATAAGGTAGAAATTAAACAAACACAGTGACTGTTCTGTGACCTCTCTATTTATGCAACCAACTGTCATCTGGATAATCATGCAAAATATCTATCCATCACCGCCGAGGCCCAAGTCCTTTGACTGATTGACAGTGACGGAGAGGGAAGTTCGGGAGTCTGTTTGAGGGGCGCCGTTTATCCGAAAACAACCCTGTGTTGGCATTCCAGGCAGACGCACATGGTGTCGGAGGCTCTAAATACATGGGATGGCTGAGTTGGTACTTTGTACCTAGCAAAACTGCCATGTTTCTCTCCCTCTCATTCAATGTGTGGCTTTGAAGTTAAAGATAGACACCGTATTAGGCCTCTGACTAGCAAGAAGTCACCGAAGATATGTGGACACCTGCTCGTCGAACATCTCATTCCAAGATCATGGGCAATATTATGGAGTTGGTTCCCCTTTTGTTGCTAGAACAGCCTCCACTCTTCTGGGAAGGCTTTCCACTAGATGTTGGAACATTGTTGAGTGGACTTTCTTCCATTCAGCCGCAAGAGCATTAGTGAGGTCGGGCACTGATGTTGGGAAATTAGGCCTGGCTCACAGTCGGCGTTCCAATTCATCCCAAAACGTGTTCGATGGGGTTGTGCAGGGCAGTCAAGTTCTTCCACAAGTTATTTTTCCACATTTTGTTGTGTTATAGCATACATTTAAAATGGATTCAATTGAGATTTTGGGTCACAGGCCTATACCCAATAATGTCAAAATATAATTGTTTTTGGACATTTCTACAAATTAATAAAAGCTGAAATGTCTTGAGTCAATAAGTATTCATCCTCTTTGTTTCGTCAAAATGTGCATAAGAAGTCACATAAGTTGCATGGACTGTGAAATAAGTGTTTAACATGATTTTTGAATCTCCACACATACAGATAATTGTAAGGCCCCTCAGTCGAGCAGTGAATTTCAAGAACGCCTGCACAGAATACAAATATTTCAAAGCAGGTGAGTATTTATGAATGAATAACGTGAAAAGTGTTATTACAGTAGATAGTACAGTACCAGTCGAAAGTTTGGACACACCTACTCATTCAACTGTTTGTCTTTATTTGTACTATTTTACACATTGTAGAATACTAGTGAGGACATCAAAACTATAAAATAACACATGAATTCATGTAGTAACCAATATATTTGTTACGATTAACTATGAATGGTGGGTGGAATCAGGCGCAGAGAGCAGGGTTCTGTCGTTTATCAAAATTTATTCACCGGTGCAACCAAAATGATGACGCCAACACACAAGGCGTATAAGTTGCCAGTCCAAAAACAACAGGACAAAATAGACCGGATAAATAAAGAACACGAAAAGCAATACACCATCAAACACAGAGTAACAATTAACAAGCCCGCACAAAATACCCAGCAGGCCTAGTGCCCTTAAATACCCTACAAACAAACCCTAATACCAAACAGGTGTACCCAATAAACCAATAACAAACACAAACGGAAAAAGAATCGATGGCAGCTAATAGGCCGGTGACGACGACCGCCGAGCCCCGCCCGAACAGGAAGAGCACCCTCTTCAGCGAGGTTCGTGACAATATTTTACATTTGAGATTCTTCAAAGTAGCCACCCTATGCCTTGATGACAGCTTTGCACACTCTTGGCATTCTCTCAACCAGCTTCATGAGGTAGTCACCTGGAATGCATTTCAATTAAAACATGTGCCTTGTTAAAAGTTCATTTTGTGGAATTTCTTTCTTTCTAAATGCATTTCAGCCAATTAGTTGTGTTGTGATAAGGTAGGAGGGTATACAGAAGATTGCCCTATTTGGTAAAAGACCAAGTCCATATAATGACAAGAACAGCTCAAATAAGCAGAGAGAAACGACAGTCCATCATTACTTTAAGACATGAAGGTCAGTCAATACGGAAAATTAAGAACTTTGAAAGTTTCTTCAAGTGCAGTCGCAAAAACCATCAAGCGCTATAATGAAACTGGCTCTCATGAGGACCGCCACAGGAAAGGACGACCCAGAGTTACCTCTGCTGCAGAGGATACATTCATTAGAGTTAACTGCACCTCAGATTACAGCCCAAATAAATGCTTCAGAGTTCAAGTAACAGACACATCAACATCAACTGTTCAGAGGAGATTACGTGAATCAGGCCTTCATGGTTGAATTGCTGCAAAGAAACCAATACTAAAGGATACCAATAAGAAGAAGGGACTTGCTGGGATCAAGAAACACGAGCAATGGACATTAGACCGATGGAAATCTGTCCTTTGGTCTGATAAGTTCATATTTGCGATTTTTGGTTCCAACCACTGTGTCTTTGTGAGATGCAGAGTAGGTGAATGGATGATCTCCGCATGTGTGGTTCTGAAGAAGGTTAAACCAAGGCCTTATACCGTTTAAAGGGTTAATAAATTATGTTACGATAAACTGTAAGGTCTCCTTTTCAGGAGACTTCTGTGTGTGTGTTAAAACCTGTTTTGAGTGTTGTGACCTTCAGACACTATCAGAAGGCGTCTACATTCAGACTCCTCCTGTCTGGATCCCACCGTGGTTATCTGGTTTCCCCGAGAACACAAAGCTGCCATAGACCTGATGAAACCAATCACCTGTCAGAAGATGCTTACACTCGTTCACATTGTTATGACTCCATACTTGTGGTGAAACACCACGTGACACGTGACTGGGTACTACCATAAGCTTCATAAAAATGTAGCTTGTGAAATTAAGAACGCAATGTTCTTTATCTCCTAATGTATTGCACAAGTTGACTGCAGGTATTTACTTCAAAAGTAGCTACAAATATTCACATTTCTTTTTTTTTTTTATTCCAAGAAATTGTTTAAACAGTATTGACGGTAATGAAAAACCATCCTGTGGCTATTTACAAATACCCTGGTATATGGTATACCACCCAAGCCTAAAGGTGATGCCATTGTGCAATGTATTAAACATGTAATGGAATGATAATTGCTATAAAAACGTGCTTCTCAATAGGATATCAATGTAAGTTTAATGTAAACAAACCATTATATCGACATGAATCTATATTGACATTATTTAAACCCTTCGTTCTTCACTGTCCATGTATACACCTCGCCTGCGCACTGTGTGTAACATCAGTGTGTAATTCGATCAACCATATTCGCTCATGTGTCTTTTCTAATATAATTAGTATGACACAGAGAATAAACACTTCTCACTTGTTTTATAAAATGGCTGGTGCCCAAAATCAATTTTGTCCTGCAGTGTCATGCTGCCTACGTACCCACCCACCACTTGTTTACTTCAGTGGTTTCAAAAGTCCAACATTCGTCACGCAGCAGGTTCGTTTTGAATACATGTACCACCTACGCATCTTCGGTGGTAAACATTAGAAATTCAAGGCCGCCACAGCAAATAATCTCAACGTGTCCATTTCGAAAGATGTGTTTTTCATTATCTCGTCTATCACAATACACTTGGCAGAATAGCAAGCTGAACAGTAGTAGGAGGGGGCCTATGCTGTACTAACTGAAATAACATTCATTTTTAATTATCTCATTGCCAGTCCTTCATTCAGGTTTTCCTCTCATGCAATATAAATCCCCTTTTTGTTGTTGACAGTGACAGCACCCTCCAGTATAAATGAGTGAAGCCATAAACTAAAATGTCCATGATCACCATAGAGTTGGACACATTTTTCACCCCAAACATACCATCAAAGTCTAATAGTCTCTAAGGCAGTCAGTCAACAAGCATGTAAATTATTTTCTCCCATTTCTAAAAATGTGTTGATTTAATTATCATCATGTTTCTTCATATAAAGTATGGACAAAGTTGTTTTCAGTAACATTGCCTTAAGTATATGACCACTGCAGACCTCTAAACCTACCTTTACAAACTCTGACCAGCCATGAAATGGGCAGTTAAAACACACACACAAACAGGAGCATCACTCACCTTTGACAGTGGTTGCCGCCTCCTTGAACCCCAAACAGACGTACGGCGTGACGTGTAATCCATGGAGGGCTCCCTTGCAGCTGGTGGCCGACTTAAAGCTGACCGTGGGCAGGTCTTCGCAACAAGGTCCCTCCAGGTCCCTGTCCCGGTTCTCCATTAGGTTCAGGGCAATATAGTTCAGTCCATTCTGGAAGCCTGCAGAGGTCTCTCTACTCATGGGGCTGTCACACTCCTCGTCTGAGCCCTCGCTGCTCCGCATCGACAGGTTCTCCACCGAGCTATGGCGTTTGGCATTCCCATGGGCGAACGAGGGGAACACAGGGGTGACGGTAGCCGTAGAGGAGAAGGTTTCGGAGCTGTGCCGCCTGCGCCCATTGGGGTCGGCCCGGATCACCTTAGCGGCCCTGTCAGGATCCACGGGGTTGACGGCGCCAAGGAGGAACACCCCAATGCCGACAGGGAGGCCCTGCTCACCCAGGGATAGCCTCTTCTCTCTGGCACTGGGGCTGAAGATAATAAACAGAGTTAATATGTATTACAGTACATGGTCTATTACAAAACATCCATAGATAGATGTGATATAGAAAATATTTTATACTTATCATGAACTCAATCCACTTGAACTTAATACACTTAAACACAACATAAAGTGCCTGCCGTGCCAGGGGAATCTTAATCCTATTCATAGTTTGAGATGCTTTTCTATAACTAGACATATAACTTTGCTGAATAATGTATTTATAACTGACATTAGAGTGAGAGAGTACTAGAGTACTGAGTGTACCTTGCTGAGGTCTGAGGGACGAACTGGGGAGGCATGTTGGCCATTCCAAGTCCAAATGTCATCTCGGTGTACTCATCCTTGCCTCTCTGGGGGCACTTGGATTCCCTCTTCGATCGGAGATGGTACACTGCCTCCCCATCCAGACAAGGGCACAGGGATGACTCAGGGACCGTGTCCAACCGTCCAGCAGGGGTGTCTCTGGCCTTAGGTGAGTGCGAGACGATGTGGTGCAGGTTCACGTAGTCGGAGAGAGGGGACCTCGGCTGGCCGCCGATGGAGCACAGAGACAACTCCTGGCTCTCATTGGATGCTGACGGCGAGGAGTACTTGGTGCTCTCACTGAAGTCTATGTTGATATACTCGCCCGGGCTCCTGGGTTCCTGTGGCAAGAGGTGCTCGTTCATGCTAGGCAGGATCCTAAAGCTGTCGAGAGACAGCCGGTTGGGTCGCCCCATCCTCCCCCGGTGGGACGTCAGGCTCTCAGTCCCCCGGCTCTGTCTGAAGGTCGAGGGCACAGAGGAGTTGAGCGTGGCCGCATTGGTCATCACTGAGAAGTAGTCATCTGACTCCCCACCTAGCGACTGATGGCCTTGAGGGCTCATCAGGACGTACTGGTCGTCAGTGTTCCCCACCTCCTTGGAAGTCTCGTGGAGTTTGGTAGGGCGTGGCAGGGAGTCGGCAGAGTAGATGGAAGGCTCACCACCCGGAAGCTGCTCCAGGAAGTAGTCTGGGGGGGTCTGCGAGGTGGTGTAAGCAGCGTTGCTAGGGGACATGTTCATGTAGGTTGAGCGGCTGTCAGGGCCTTCATTGGACGACTTGGAGCTGCACGACATCCTCATGTAGCCACTGTCCTCCAAGGAGCCTCCGCTGCTGGGTGAGTTGGTCCGGTAGCCACCCCCGTCCTAGTGGATTTGGGCCCAGGGATTGATGATCTGCTTGGGAGCCGAGACACACATGGGGCTCATGGGCATGTAAGCGTCTGCCTTGCTGTTGTTTCTGTTGGATTCGGGGTAGGACACCTTTGGGGAGGCAGAGATGGAGCTGTTTCTAGAGTGGTGCTCACTGTTGGTGTGGTGGGCAGCCCACAATAGGGTGTACTCATCCAACGAGGCAGACGACAGCTGGGCGGGCACCCTCTGTTGGCGTGGTGTGATGAGAGAGTATGTCCTCTTCCTGTACGCCTTCTCCAATGTCAGGCCCTCCTCCTGGCACGCCCGCTGTTGGTCATTCGTCCTGTCCATAATCATGTAGCCACACAGGTCGTTGGCCTCCCAGGAGGGGGGAGCGCTGGAGAGGAAGTCGTGGGTGTCACTCCTGGTGAGGGGTAGGAGCCTGGAGGTGTCGCCTGGGCTGGAGCTGTACTCGTCGCATAGCATGAAGCTTGCGTCACTGAGGGAACCTGAGATGGAGGCACTGCAGCTGAAGGGGCGGTGGACCGCATCAGGGGTGGGGAGGGTCCCACTCATGGGAGAGAGGCAGATGGAACTGCAACCCGGGGGGGGGGGGGGGGGAGTTGGAGACAGGCAAGGAGCGGCTGTGCTGGAGGCTGGACTCCAGTATCTGGCAGATGCGCCCGCTGGAGAGTGTATTTGACCGGCTCAGGGGGATCCGGTTGGAGAGGGGACTGGTGGGACTCCCGCTCATAGATATTGACATAGACACTGGCCAGACCATGCTGCCATCCCCCCCATTAGCAGTCCTTATCCGACAGGATGTGAACTTGCTCATTGGGGATGTGGCCACTATGCTGTTTGTTCTCGACCTCCTCAATAACCCTGTCTGACTTGGGGGAAGATTGTTCAAGTTGCGTCTTGTGGGCACTGAAATGGGGTTGGTTCTAGCCGACTGACTCTTACTGCGAGGTCTGAATTCGGACAGCTCTTTCATGGCTTTCATTGCCTCCAGGATGGTTTCGTGGATGTTTTGCGCAACCACCGAGTCGTCAGCCTGCATCCAGAACTCACCTGGGCCTGTGACAGCCGACCTACCAACCTCGATGAAGAAAAAGCTGTCAGAGTGGCCACATCTCCGGATATTCATGAGCTGTAAACTGACAGCCGCAACCTCCGAGTTCAGTTTCACAAAGCTGATAGTCCGACTGGATAAACACAGCCTAAACACCCCTATTAAATGTTTTGTTTGACCCAGTCCTCTGGATTTCAAATTAACTTGCCATACCTCCTTGTAAAAGGCAGTGGTTGGCGTGATCATACCGTAATTCGCCTCCTCGAAACTGAAAAGAGAGGTGGAATTAGACGCGGGGCTGTCATAGACTTTCCCCTCTTCGATCATATCCGACAACACTCGAAACCAGCTCTCCTGCTCCTGCTCGTTTTCGGCTGCCACTGCTAAGTATTCGTCCTTGGTGTAAAAGGCGATGAGGTGTTTGTGCTTAGAGTCAGCTCGCTTGTTTATGCAAAGACATGAGTCCAGCAGTATCACCCTTTTAGCAGCCGACTTATTTTTCCACTTCTTCTCGCTCTCGTAGTATTCCAGCCGGGCAGGAAAGCTCTCGCTGGGTTCTCGCAACACGAAAAAACGTCTGTGTCCATGCTTCTGTTTCTTTAGATATCCACATTTCTTAATGTTATTACTGTTATTGGTCACATTAGACAACATCTGTCCTCCACTCGTTGGAGGACTCGCCATTCTAATGCGCACGCTTCAATTATTTTAAAGAAGTTGTTTGTGCTGTTTTCCAAAGTACCGAAAAAACGAATGTAAATCCGCTTTACTTATTCCATTACCCGAGACAGGTATTTCCTCCCGCTGTCTGCAACAGTTAAGCACCAAATAACACCACCGTGAATGCGCTGCAGAGAAAAACAACATGTGACGTTATTACATCCAGTTCTGGCTTGTAATAAAAAGTAGAAGAAAACTGCAGTCATAAAAGGCGGCGCAAATTTGGAAAGGCGTGCCTGTCAATCTAGCCAATTCTGCCCAACTCATTGGTGGAATTAACGAACAGCTGGTAAACGGGACCCGACTCACAGCAGCCATAGCCATCCCTTCTGTTCTTTTAAACCCGACTCTTATATTACCCGTTTTTCCTTTCCATGTACATATAGTACAGCAGACATCACTGTAACGTAGGGTAAATGTATCAAAATAGCCAATTAACGCCTCCTTCCGCTACATTGTAACGATGTAATAACCGAGTAAGTGTCCAAATGCAGGCGTTCTACATAGCAGAAATAGGCTAGATGTTGCCTCTTACATTGCACACAATCATTTTGGCAGAGACGCGCATAGCCTTCAGCATCGGTGCATAATATAGAGGATTACATTTTTTAAATATTTTTTTGCTGTGGAAATACAATAGGCCTACCCTGTATAATGTGGTAAACTGTGCATGTTTATTCTTTATCAAATGCACAATATGTAGCTGAGCACTATTCGCATTGTTGTGAGACTGCAGTGCATGTCATGGAGCGTCGCAATCGCTAAATAAGCATCGCCCTACTTTTAAATAACCGTGCGTAATGATATATTTTGCGCGCTTGGGTATCCCTCTCCCTGTCCAGCAGAGAACTGCGTATACGACCTCTATATTCTTTCTACTTTCTACTCATGGTTCATCAACAAGCCTGCCATTTAAAGCGTTTGATCTCCCAGATGGAACTGTGATAATTGTGTTTCCATGCACATTGATAGTTTTTCAACAAAATAATTTTAATCGCTTTTCATACTGTGGGAATCACGTTTAGGTTGGAGGGTGGCTATTTACATCGTGATGGTGATGACATGGATGAGATGTGTTTTTGGGGGTTCTATTTACTTACGCTTCTATTGCGCGTAAACGCCTGAAATGCTCCCACCGTCTGGCTATTTTTGATATAACTTTATTTCTCGCGTGAAAAATAGTAATAGTCTCACCAGACACTTCCAGTCTGGGGATGTTACATACAGGCCTACTGGAGCAACTCGACTAGATATAATACCATTTATTTCATTTCATGTACTTAATCGACCCCTTAGCCCTATTCTGTTTTCTCTAAAATACAAATCTGCATGCACAGTTGACCTCTCAGCTAATACAACATTCTCAGTCATGGATAAATGATGCCCCCTACTCCCATTTGGTGTGTAGGCTATGCGTCATCAACACACTTGTTATTCATTGTGCTGTAAAAACAAGTGCTTAATATAGGCTAGCCTAAGCTCATGGTCCCTGCATAGAAAAACACCTCTGTTTGTAAAGCTACTGCTTTATTTATTTGTCTTATGGTGCATTTCCATACAGAATTTACCCCAGTGTTTTACACAAAAGGCTCAGACTTTTCTGTTTCCATCTATGTGGGCTGGCATTCGTATCTCACTGGGCCATGGCTCTAGGGGACCTGCTCTCACTTGGGGCCACTGGTACTTTTCAGCTGTCCTTTACATAACAATGGCTAACTGTGAAGTTCAACATGTTCTCACAAAGCAACTGTTTGCATTATGCAGAGGTTGTTGATTCTGCTCCTCATTGCTGGGTTGGCAGGGTAGCCTAGTGGTTAGAGTGTTGGACTAGTAACCGGAAGGTTGCTAGCTCAAATCCCTGAGCTGACAAGGTACACGTTGAAAATAAGAATTTGTTCTTAACTGACTTGCCTAGTTAAATAAAGATAAAATAAATAGCCTAAAGGCTGGCAGATGATGATATTGAGTGGTTTCTTCTTACATTCCAAAGGGAGTGCATGCAGCCGGCTATGCATTCGTACCCCCGTGGACTGGATTGGACATTAAACAGTCTCCATTCAGGCTGCAAAGGTGTTGATTTCCTCCTTAACTAAATTGTATGGTGAGAACGTGAGAAAATAAATGGGGAAAATATGCATACTTTCTTTATGAAACACCATTTTCCACACCCATGCTAGAGTGGCTAATGCCTAGGAATGCTAGTCTCGGATGTTCCGTATAGCATTCAGCCAATCAGGTTGAAGCAGCGCCCCTGGCTGAACACAGGGCGCAACATCAGGAAGTAGCATTAGCCACTCTGGCCTTGGGCTATGCTCTTCACAAGTCTACACTGTCAGCCATAGCTATGGAAACCCAATTTTCCCTAGTATAACATAAGGGTGTAAACACTAGAGTATCACTGGTGTTACAGTCGAAAAGCAGCATTAGTGTCTTTACAATAAGCAGAGGAGCGAATATCTGCCAACTCTTGGATCATCCAGCCAATTGTGGGCCACGATGCTAAATACTACCTACATTTGATTTGTCTTGTCCTGCTCTCTGAACTTTAATGTCACAGCCTCCCTCCACCCCCAACCCTCTAACAGTCATATGAAACCCCACTCAACACCCCATTTAACCCCCCTGTCCTCCAGGCTCAGCTGCCCTGATTGGATCATAAGCTTTCAAAACACACACGTCAGAACAGATTAAATACAATCCCCAGGGGTGTCTAATAAGTGTTGTTCTCTGGTGTTATTGTTTATGGCATTGTGTTTGTGATCCTTGTGACGTTTGACCATTGCCTATTTTTCTGTTTTTGATTAAAGTGTTGATTCAGAGGTTTAAGCTTGACCACAACATGTGTTCTTGGTACTAACCACCACCTCTTATCAGACAAAAAAACATAGTTTACTGAGGAGAGGGCTTTATAGCTACGATACTGGTAATCACCAAGAGAAACCTGGCCTGGCTTGGCCTTTCTGAGACAAACAGAAAACACACTTTTGTGTCATTGTTTTTGGTGGGAATTGTTGTTGTTATTATTAACATTAACATTATTAACCATTAACAGTGACTTAAACCATTTGTAATGGTTATTTAGGAAATTGTTAAAATCCACAAACTGAAAAAGTCAATCTTGGGCACAGCGGTCTAAGGCACTGCAGTGCTTGAGGCGTCACTACAGATCCGGGTTCGATGAGGCGACGAACAATTGGCCCAGCATCGTCCGGGTTAGGGGAGGGTTTGGCCGGCCGGGATGTCCTTGTCCCATCGCGCTTTAGCGACTCCTGTGGCGGGCCGGGCGCATTCACTCTGACACAGTTGCCAGTTGAAACATTGGTGCAGCTGGCTTCCAGGTTAGGTGAGCAGTGTGTCAAGAAGCAGTGTGGCTTGGCGGGGCCGTGGCGCATTGGCTCTCGACCTTTGCCTCTCCTGAGCCCTTACAGGAGTTGCAGCGGATGAGACAAGACTGTAATTACCAATTTGGGAGAAAAAGGGGTAAAAAAGTAAATGCTGACTCACAGCAAGCTGTAAATACATACATGTTTACAGAGAACGCACGTCGCTCACTGTATAGTACAGTGTTCCAGAAGAAACAGAATGTACGCACTCTCTCCCTCAATGCTCTCTTACCCTGTTTCGCTCTCTTTAACGGTAATGTTTTTCTGTTTCTGTTGTTTATGTCCCTCCTTGAACCCCCTCACTATCTAGCCTATAATCAAAAACCTTTCCACAAAAGTAGTGCTATGGTATTTTACTAGTCCTGTACGGGCCCTGTTGGCACTCCCACCCCCAAACATCTTCGCACAGCTATGTTTCTGTCTCTCTGTTTTTGTCGCTCGATCAAATCCCTCACCCTCTATATTCACGTGTTCTCTCCATATATGGGATAAATGTTGTATGATTCAAACATATATTTTTGTCTAGCAAATGTATTTCTGTTTCTTTGTTTTTGTCCTTCGTTCAACCCCCTCACCCTCTTTATTCATGTGTTCTTTCCATATACAGTACCACACCTACTCATTCAAGGGTTTTTCTTTATTTTTACTATTTTCCACATTGTAGAAAAAAACTAAGAAATAACACATATGTAATCATGTACTAAACAAAAAAGTGTTAAACAAATCTAAATATATTTTATATTTTAGGTTCTTAAAAGTTCAGCCTTGATGTCAGCTTTGCACACTCTTGGCATTCTCTCAACCAGCTTCACCTGGAATGCTTTTCCAACACTTTTTGAAGGAGTTCCCACATATGCTGAGCACTTGTTGGCTGCTTTTCCTTCACTCTGCGGTCCAACTCATCCCAAACCATCTCAATTGGGTTGAGGTCGGGTGATTGTGGAGGCCAGGTGATCTGATATATGTATATTATTGAACCTTTATTTAACTAGGCAAGTCAGTTAAAAACAGATTCTTATTTTACAACCCCGGCCAAACCCTCCCCTAACCCAGATGATACCGGGTGCCAATTGTGTGCCGTACTATGGGACTCCAGAGCCGGTTGTGATACAGCCCAGGATCAAACCAGGTTCTGTATTGATGCCTCCAGCACTGAGATGCAGTGCCTTGGACTGCTGCGCCACTTGGGAGCCAACACTCCGTGACATTTTTTCTTGGTCAAATAGCCCTTACACAGCCTGGATGTGTGTTGGGTCATGGTCCTGTTGGAAAACAAATTATCGTCCCACTAAGTGCAAACCAGATGGGATGGCATACTGCTGCAGAATGCTGTGGTAGCCATGCTGGTTAAGTGTGCCTTGAATTATAAATAAATCACTGACAGTGTCTTTAATTTTATTAAACTTTAAACTAGGCAAGTCAGTTAAGAACAAATTCTTATTTACATTGACGGCCTAACCCGACCAAAACCCTTACGACGCTGGGCCAATTTTGCGCTGCCCCATGGGACTCCCAATCACGGCCAGTTGTGATGCCTTAGACTGCTGCGCCACTCGGGAGCCCTAAGAAGAATCTAAAATTTAAAATACATTTAGTTTTGTTTAACACTTTTTTGGTTACTACATGATTCCATTTGTGTTATCTTATAGTTTGATGTGTTCACTATTATTCTACAATGTAGAAAATAGTACAAATAAAGAAAAACCATTGAATGAGTGGTTGTGTCCAAACTTTTGACTGGTACAGTATGTGATGATTTCAATATATTCCTCTCTGGGTGATTGCCAGGCAAAGCCATAGAAGAGGGAGGAATGAGGAATGTCTTACCATGATGATCATTCCCAATGTTGCTAACCCGATACATGTAATCTTCACAGAGCTGAGTAGGGCAGAGAGGTTCTACTCAGCTCTGTTCCAAATGGCACCCTATTCCCAAATAGTACAGGGCTCTGATCAAAAGTTCTGCACTTGGAAATAGCGTGCCATTTGGGACACCGCCTAAGAGATGCAGCTGCTCTGCACTTCCTCCCCACCACCTGTCACAATGCATAAATCCACATGATTACCCAGCATACAGGGGAAGTCTTGAGAATATTGGGCAACTTTCCCATTAGGTCCCTTAAGGGTTTCGGCGCAATGAAACAAGAGGTTCACGGCGTGATGCCATGAACCACAGCGATGCCGTGAACCAAGACGTTGTGAGTTTCAATCCCAGGTGTGGAAACATTAAATAATAAACACTGTTTGAATAAATATCCACAATGTAATCATGTACACTACCATTCAAAAGTTTGGGGTCACTTAGAAATGTCCTTGTTTTTGTCCATTAAAATAACATCAAATTGGTCAGAAACACAGTGTAGACATTGTTAATGTTGTAAATGACTTTTGTTGCTGGAAACGGCAGATTCTTTATGGAATATCTACATAGGCGTACAGAGGCCTATTATCAGCAACCATCACTCCTGTGTTCCAATGGCACATTGTGTTAGCTAATCCAAGTTTATCATTTTAAAAGGCTAATTGATCATTAGAAAACCCTTTTGAAATTATGTTAGCACAGTTTAAAACTGTTGCTCGGATTAAAGAAGCAATAAAACTGGCCTTCTTTAGACTAGTTGAGTATCTGGAGCATCAGCATTTGTGGGTTTGATTACAGGCTCAAAATGGCCAGAAACAAAGAACTTTCTTCTGAAACTCGTCAGTCTATTCTTGTTTCTTAGAAATTAAGGCTATTCCATGCGAGAAATTGGTAAGAAACTGAAGATCTCGTACAACGCTGTGTACTACTCCCTTCACAGAATAGCACAAACTGGCTCTAACCAGAATAGAAAGAGGAGTGGGAGGCCCCGGTGCACAACTGAGCAAGAGGACAAGTACATTAGAGTGTCTAGTTTGAGAAACAGACGCCTCACAAGTCCTCAACTGGCAGCTTCATTAAATAGTACCCGCAAAACACCAGTCTCAACATCAACAGTGAAGAGGCGACCCCGGGATGCTGGCCTTCTAGGCAGAGTTGCAAAGAAAAAGCCATATCTTAGACTGGCCAATAAAAAGAAAAGATTAAGATGAGCTAAAGAACACAGACACTGGACAGAGGAGTGGCCAGCACAGTCACCTGATCTCAACCCTATTGAGCTGTTGTGGGAGCAGCTTGACCACATGGAACGTAAAAAGTGACAATCAAGCCAATCAACTTGTGGGAGGCGCTTCAGGAAGCATGGGGTGAAATCTCTTCAGATTACCTCAACAAATTGACAACTAAAATGCCAAAGGTCTGCAAGGCTGTAATTGCTGCAAATGGAGGATTCTTTGACGAAAGCAAAGTTTGAAGGACACAATTATTATTTCAATTACAAATCATTATTTATAACCTTGTCAACGTCTTGAATATATTTCCTATTCATTTTGCAACTCATTTCATGTATGTTTTCATGGAAAACAAGGACATTTCTAAGACCCCAAACTTTTGAACGGTAGTGTGTCAAAGTGTGCCAAATATGTAAGTTCAAAACACTATGTTAAAAGCACTGTTTGTGTGTGGGGAGCAGGTGTCACGAGCATTGGTTCCTCTCTAGGTTTCTTCCTAGGTATTGGCCTTTCTAGGGAGTTTTTCCTAGCCACCGTGCTTCTACACCTGCATTGCTTGCTGTTTGGGGTTTTAGGCTGGGTTTCTGTACAGCACTTTGAGATATCAGCTGATGTACGAAGGGCTATATAAATAAATTTGATTTGATTTGATTGCCAAAAGACAAAGAGCTGTGACTGGATCAGTGGTTCACCAATCAGGGCCTTGATGGTCTTGGCAACAGTAAAATGGGATGTGGGTAATGAAACTAGGGTGCTCGTGCCTTGGGGGTGGGGACGTTTCTTTAAGACCATCAGGTGACGTCTCTAGGACAAACCAGGAACAAGGCAAGACCACCAGGGGACCATGACCCAACGTCCCAAGAACGACCTAAAAACGTTTTCGGAACATCCCCGTAACCAACCGGGAACTAGACAAAACCTCCAGAGGACCATGACACTTTAGGCAACCATTTCGTGATAACCAAGAGACAACCTATTTACTCATTTTTGTTTGCATTGTTTGCCGTCTGTGGCCAATTGCAAATCCCCAACCCTTCGTGATTGATGTGTGAGTTTCTTTTGCCCGAGCAAAATTCTTCGAAAATCATAGAGATCCCAAATTAGGTTAATTGATATTCCACCTTACTGTGTACATTATGTGAAGCCTGTAAGTTCCTGCTAATCAAGATGTTTCCCCTATCTGTGTTCTGAATCACAGCTATGTTCCTATCAAAATGGAAAAAAGAAAATGATATGTAAAAGTGGTACCAATCAGGTAAAAGTAACTGCATGTACATACCAAACCTCTTATATGGTATACACAAGACTGTTATTCCACTGTGCTTATTATACTACAATAAGACCATGTTTTTCTCATCCTATTTAGGAAACAACTATCATAGTTCATACATATTTTTTTTCTTATTCGATTGAACTTAAAATGGTCCTCGAATCATGTTCCCTAGCTATTGTAGTATATCACGAAATGTGGATTATGTCAACGGTAGGTTGTGTATAAAACACCTGTGTTGGCCCGGTGATATTTCTATTTGAGTATGATTAGTTAAGATCATTTTAAGCCCTTCACATTCCACTTGACTGGATGCTTTTGTTTATGTTTTTCAGCTGTGCAGAATTACACATGAAATTAGAGAGCAGGGCCTGGTAGGGCTAGCGTACCATAATCCTATTTTCTTCAGTTAAATATAATTGTATGTGTTTGAGGTGTTGACATAAGTGGCATATGGAAACTAATAGAGCTGTGTAGTGTGAATAAATAAAGGAGAATATGCAGAGAGAGAGAGAGAAACAGAGAATAACATAATACAGTGTAGTAATATCATAACAACTTATTATAGTAAGTCGTTTTTTGTATCATGAGATAGAAGATGATTGCATTAGAAGATCATAAGGTGTTGGATTACATTTGTTGTAAAGATGGAAAAGGGCCATCCAATGGAATGGAAATAACTTGAATGAAAAACTAAAATAGAAAGCTCAGAGTTCAAAGATCACGATAATAAATAAATCATAATATTAATAATAGGGCCAAAACAGAGGGGGTAAACAGACATTATTTCTGTCTGTCTGTGTGTGTGTGTGTGTGTGTGTCTGTTAATTACACAGAGTGTAAAGGCTGATTTCTTCCTCTGAAGAGGTGTAGCATGTGGCATGTTTACATGTGGCGTGGTAAGTGTCCATGTTTTAATAAGAAAAACTCAACATGAACACAAAATACAAAAACAATAAATATGAACAAACCGAAACAGTCCCTTGTGGCACAAACACTGACACAGGAAACAATCACCCACAAACCAACAGTGAAAAACAGGCTACCTATGTATGATTCTCAATCAGAGACAACTATCAACACCTGCCTCCGATTGAGAACCATACTAGGCCGAACACAGAAATAGAAAGACATAGAAACACAAAACATAGACTGCCCACCCCAACTCACGCCCTGACCATACTAAAATAAAGACAAAACAAAGGAAATAAAGGTCAGAACGTGACACGGAGTGTATGTGAGCGTAGGTGTAAAAAATGATTGGCATCCCCCCCAAAAATGTATAAGTAAAATCAAACAACATTAAATCTGCATTACCATTCAACTTTTTTTTAGGTTAATCTAATTTTAAGGAAATGTTATGTGGCCTTCCATGGCTTCCTGTTTCACTGGGATATAAAAATTAGGTAACACACATGTGCAATCCATTTATATTCCATCACTATGGAGAAAGGCAAAGAACTCACAATGAAAAAATTGTGACTTTTATAAATCAGGCAATGATAACAACTGAAAAATCTAATATAACAGTTACCATTATTAGGGCAACAATTAAGACATTTACAACCACTGTTGGTACACTTGCCTGGTAGAGGACGCAAGTGTATCTTGTCCACACATACAGTGAGGAAGATGGTTTGGAAGGCAAAGAAAAGTCCAAGGGCCACAGTTGGAGAATTACAGAACTTGGTCATATCTTGGTGTCACCAAGTCTCAAAATCTACAATTAGACACCACCTCCATGCCAATAGGCTATTTGGAATGGTTGCCATAAAAAACAAACTTTGAGAGCATTGGCACTTGGATTGTAACTGGGTGCTATTGTCAGATGAAACCAAAATATAACTCTTTGGCCATGCACTCCAGTGGTCAGTTTTTCCTCGAAAAAAGAAGGATGCATATGAAGAAGAGAACCTCATACCTTCTGTAAAGTATGGTGGTGGATCTTTGATGTTATGGGGCTGTTTTGCTTCCTGGGTCATGAACCAGGACATTTTAGACCTAAACCTGGTTTCTCTTCCAGGAGACTAAAACTTAGCTGCAAGTGGGTCTTCCAGCAAAACAATGACCACAAACACACATCAAAATCCACAAAGAAATGGTTAATTGACCACAAAATCAATGTTTTGCAATGGCAATCTCAGTCCTCCGACTTGCCCCCAATGAAAACCTGTGGTTTGAATTGAAGAGGGCAGTCCATAAGCGCAAACTGAAGGATATCAAGAATCTGGAAAGATTCTGTAAGGAATGGTCTAAGAACCCTCCCAACGTGTACTCCAATCTCAAACATATACAGTTGAAGTCAGAAGTTTACATACACTTAGGTTGGAGTCATTAAAACATGTTTTTCAACCATTCCACAAATTTCTTGTTAACAAACTATAGTATAGGCAAGTAGGTTATAGGACATCTACTTTATGCATGACCTACCTTCAAACTCAGTGTCTCTTTGCTTGACATCATGGGAAAATCAAAAGAAATCAGCCAAGGCCTCAGAAAAAAATGTAGACCTCCACAAGTCTGGTTCATCCTTGGGAGCAATTTCCAAAGGCCTGAAGGTATCACGTTCATCTGTACAAACAATAGTATGCAAGTATAAACACCATGGGACCAAGCAAGCCGTCATATCGCTCAGGAAGGAGACGCATTCTATCTCCTAGAGATGAACGTACTTTTGTGCAAGAAGTGCAAATCAATCCCAGAACAACAGCAAAGGATTTTGTGAAGATGCTGGAGGAAACAGGTACAAAAGTATCTGTTTCCACAGCAAAACGAGTCCTATATTGACTTAACCTGAAAGGCCACTCAGCACAGAAGAAGCCCCTGCTCCAAAACCACCATCAAAAAGCCAGACTACGGTTTGCAACTGCACATGTGGACAAAGATTGTACTTTATGGAGGAATGTCCTCTGGTCTGATGAAACAAAAATATAACTATTTGGCCATAATGACCATTGTTATGTTTGGAGGAAATAGGGGGAGACTTGCAAGCCGAAGAACACCATCCTAACCGTGAAGCACGGGGGTGGCAACATCATGTTGTGGAGGTGCTTTGCTGCAGGACGGACTGGTGCACTTCACAAAATAAATGGCATCATGAGGAAAGAAAATTATGTGGATATATTGAAGCAACATCTCAAGAGATCAGTCAGGAAGTTAAAGCTTGGTCACAAATGGGTCTTTCAAATGGACAATGACCCCAAGCATACTTCCAAAGTTGTGTCAAAATGGCTCAAGGACAACAATGTCAAAGTATTGGAGTGGCCATCACAAAGCCCTGACCTCAATCCCATAGAAAATTTGTGGGCAGAACTGAAAAAGCGTGTGTGAGCAAGGAGGCCTACAAACCAGACTCAGTTACACCAGCTCTGTCAGGAGGAATGGGCCAAAGTTCACCCAACTTATTGTGGGAAGCTTGTGGAAGGCTACCCGAAACGTTTGACCCAAGTTAAATAATTTAAAGGCAATGCTTCCAAATACTCATTGAGTGTATGTAAACTTCTGACCCACTGGGAATGCAATAAAATAAATAAAAGATGAAATAAATCACTCTCTCTCTACTATTATTCTGACTAACTGGTCCTAATTGACCTAAGACAGGGAATTTGAACTAGGATTAGATGTTAGGAATTGTGAAAAACTGAGTTTACATGTATTTGGCTATGGTGTATGTAAACTTCCAACTTCAACTGTACAGTATATATAAAAAGGCTAAGTGCTGTTTTCCTCAAAAGGGGATGGTGAACACTGAACAATGAGCCTTCGTCTTTCCTAGAATCACAACATGGCCAGATGGCCACTACATCTAATTCACTAATTTATTCTATACTTATTCAGGTTATGAGTTGTCATTCATACCAATGCCCTACATTCAATAACCATTAAGCCCAGATGATATTTCAAAACAAGAATTTTGTTTATGCCAGAATAGCCCATCTGATATTCAAATCAGGAGGCCCCCTTTCCTCACAGTGTTGCACCCATCTGGTGTGGAGCCATAAGAGATGCAGTATTTGGGGCATAAGGGTCAGTTACTGCAACCACAATGACATTGAAACTGCATCCTACTTTAGCCAAGGACCAACCAGCATGGACAAGATGGTGGCGGAAGTTAGAACTGCTGCTGAGAAACACTTAAGCCATCCACCTAATGTTTCTTAAAGGATTATGAAGCTTTTAAAATAACACTCAAATCATCACAGACTTGTGACGCAAATGAGAGATTCATGACGACAGGGTCACCACAAAAAGTGAATCACAGCACCATAATTTGTGAATTATTAACAATTACTCACTGTAAGACATGACTGAGACAAGAATACATCAGTGACAATCAGCCTGCATCCCCTCTTCAAGTGTGTGGTTGGGTCATTTACATATTTGCTTTCATGTCTGATTAGCATTTACTGATGTCAGGTGTACAGCTGGCCTGGCTGGGACGTGACTGGGAGGGGGATTAAAGTGCGTACGGCAGACATATGCAGTGTCTGCAGCCTCTTCTGGGTCAATCTCATTAGCCTTTCCTTGATTCCTCACTTCCTTTCTCCTTGCCTCTGAAGGGAAAAGAGAGATGTGGTGAAGGATAGGTGGAGAGGAAGGCTGGAGACACCAGCAGTCCACAAAGCATTGGTCATCTTGTGTCAAGGCCTTGTGTACCGAGAGGCATGGTTGGGTGAGTGAGTGAGTGAGGTGCATCTACAATATATCTATTATTACTTTCTAAAATATTATGTGGGGCACACACTGCCTCACAGGTTAACATTGGAAACCCATGTCATCTCTAGGTAGCTACCCCAGCCATACATGTACTGTGTATGGGTTGGGTAGCCCATGCTCAGGGTAGCAGATGGGAGTATAGGTCAACAGTGATGGACTTCTAAACAGATTGATTTGAATGAGAATCACAACAATACTCAAGATCAGCTTCATATGAAGTAATCTCAGACACCCAGAGCGAAAATGTGGCGTAATTGCGTCAGATGCTCGATTAAGTTCTGGGGGAGACATGTTAGAAAATGTATTAACAGGACTAGCAAAGTCTCAGGTAAGTGTATGGACCAAATGCCCCTTCTGAAATTCTAAAGATGTGAGCATCTGCGAAATCGTGATTTGTCCAAATGATCAGTGACAAAACAACTGTGTACCGGAACAAAGTTCCTCGTTAGTTGTCGCATCCCACAGTCTGTTAGTCTGTCAACAGATGCTACTACCATTTGAGTTAAGTGCATCTGTCCACGAGTTACATAATGTATGAAGAGACGTTAGCTAAGCCGCTAAGAGCTACCGCTGGCTATATAGATGGTGTCCCAAATGGCACCCTATTACCTATATAGTGCATTACTTTTGACCAGAACCCAATATGTGCCATTCAGAGGGTGAAAGATTTAGGTGCCTTTGAACGGGGTATGGTAGTAGGTACCAGGCGTACTGGTTTGAGTGTGTCAAGAACTGCAATGCTGCTGGGTTTTTCATGCTCAAACATTTCCCATGCGTTTCAAGAATGGTCCACCACCCCCTTAACTGTCAATCATCCATGTCTCTGCTATTGTGGGTCTCTGTTGTGGGGTCTATAGCAACGAACCGCCCTTGCTGTCTCTGCCTGGCCGGTTCCCCTCTTTCCACTGGGATTCTCTGCCTCTAACCCTATTACAGGGGCTGAGTCACTGGCTTGCTGGGGCTCTCTCATGCCGTCCCTGGAGGGGGTGCGTCACCTGAGTGGGTTGATTCACTGTTGTGGTCATCCTGTCTGGGTTGGCGCCCCCCCCCCCCCCCCCTTGGGTTGTGCCGTGGCGGAGATCTTTGTGGGCTATACTCAGCCTTGTCTCAGGATGGTAAGTTGGTGGTTGAAGATATCCCTCTAGTGGTGTGGGGGCTGTGCTTTGGCAAAGTGGGTGGGGTTATATCCTTCCTGTTTGGCCCTGTCCGGGGGTGTCCTCGGATGGGGCCACAGTGTCTCCTGACCCCTCCTGTCTCAGCCTCCAGTATTTATGCTGCAGTAGTTTATGTGTCGGGGGGCTGGGGTCAGTTTGTTATATCTGGAGTACTTCTCCTGTCCTATTCGGTGTCCTGTGTGAATCTAAGTGTGCGTTCTCTAATTCTTTCCTTCTCTCTTTCTTTCTCTCTCTCTCTCGGAGGACCTGAGCCCTAGGACCATGCCCCAGGACTACCTGACATGATGACTCCTTGCTGTCCCCAGTCCACCTGGCCATGCTGCTGTTCCAGTTTCAACTGACCTGAGCCCTAGGACCATGCCCCAGGACTACCTGACATGATGACTCCTTGCTGTCCCCAGTCTACCTGGCCATGCTGCTGCTCCAGTTTCAACTTCCACCTGACTGTGCTGCTGCTCTAGTTTCAACTGTTCTGCCTTATTATTATTCGACCATGCTGGTCATTTATGAACATTGAACATCTTGACCATGTTCTGTTATAATCTCCACCCGGCACAGCCAGAAGAGGACTGGCCACCCCACATAGCCTGGTTCCTCTCTAGGTTTCTTCCTAGGTATTGGCCTTTCTAGGGAGTTTTTCCTAGCCACCGTGCTTCTACACCTGCATTGCTTGCTGTTTGGGGTTTTAGGCTGGGTTTCTGTACAGCACTTTGAGATATCAGCTGATGTACGAAGGGCTATATAAATAAATTTGATTTGATTTGATTTGATTTGATATAGGCCGTTATTGATCATTCACTCATTCACTCCTGTTGTCACATTAAGGAAAGACAAAGAGGCCATCACTGGCTATGTCAGATAAAGGACAGCTCAGTGATTGAGAGGCTAGCCAACTGTTCTGGAGGTGACTGGTCGTGTTAGCAAGGGCAGCAGACTATTTAGGAATAACCACTTTTGTTTACATGCTATCAAGTTATAGCAGTTATTTTCAGTCAGTGTGTGTAACATTTTGCTACTGATCTAAAAATATTCTGTTACTTTCCGCCAACAGCACCCCGCCCACATCCATGCACTTGCGGGGGCACAGGCACACAGAAACATACACACATACACACACACACAATATCCAAAGCAATGCTGCAAATAGCCAACAATTGATAAATGCCCAAGGAAACAAATAAGCTACTGCTGCAGCAAAAAAGTAAATAATCTTAATATCACATTCTCTATTGCTGTGTTATGAAATTATATACAACTCCAAGCAGTGGTAGATAAATACACAGATGACTGGCCTGACTGTAAAAAGATGAGAGAGGCTGTTGGAGACATTTCCCTCTCAGCATTTAGCGGTTTCCCTTAAACCGTTAAAATACAGGTGGGAGCTGGGGTAGTGTCGAGCCAGCATCTAGAGCACATTCTTTAATCCATAACAGAATTTCAAAATTTCCTTGTGTGCCATGGTGGGCTGTCACTGTGTGTGTGTGTGTGTGTGTGTTTGGGGGCTGTGGCAGGAGCACAAAGGAATATTCTCCATACAATACCAATTAGCCTTCTGCTGTATGCTGCTTCTCTCCTGCGGTCTTGATGGTGAAGTGTTTGTGACAGAGATCGGCTTGGAGGGTTGAAACCACCGAGGGGTGAGAGGAGCAGGGCGGGGTGAGGGGGTTGTTGTTGAGGGTAAGGTTAGGAGAGGGCATATACTGTCGAGGGCATATACTGAGTGAGGACGATCATGCAAAATCCAAATATTTCCGAATGGACATTGTTGTTTGTGTGGTTCTCGTCTTATGTAGTTATTTCGTGAAAATGTGTTTCTCAGAGTGCAAAATGTAACATTTTTGCGTGCATATTTTTACGTGCATATTTTGGTATATACTATATATCTTATGACTAGACACCTTCCTGTGCATGTTTTCCCATTTCTGGTGAGCGGTGACAGATTACCAGAGAAGATCAGCTCACTCTCAACTCTGTAAACAAGTGCCCGGGCGATCACTGGCCCTGCTAGCAGGTCATACATAAGGGGTCAGTCCGGGACACCAAGGTTATTCAACATCAGTAATCGCAGAGCGCAACGGGATCAAAAGTTTAACCACTTGTGTTTTAATCATACGATCTGAGGATACGGACCCCCTCATTCAACCATATGATGCCCGAACATAGTGCCAGTGTGGGGTGGGCTTAAATCCACACTGGGGTCAGACCAAGGGACTTCACCCAGAGAGAGCACCAGAGAGGACATCAAGGGGGGGTAGCCATTTGAGTCATGGGGACCCTATGAAATAATTTTGTTTTAAGGGGTAACTTGAGCTAGCGTAGTCCCAGATCTGTTTGTGTTGCCTTGCCAACTCCTATGGTCATTGTTACACCAAACATATCTGGGACCATGCTACTCTTGGACCCTTTCACTCACTGTATAATCCTACTGAGGAACCAGTGCTAGACACATGACCACAACTTTCTCTCCCTGCGAGCCATTTTACATCGGTAATCAATGCCTGTTTAATGTAGGTGGCTGGCTGTGGCTGAGGGGCTTTGCTGCTGTCAAAGCTTTTTTCACCATGCAATCGTCGTAAAGTAGGGGCTTGCTCTAATTCAAATGATTGAATACATTTGTTGTCGCCTCAACTCCGAAGCACTTTTTACACAACTCTTGCATTTGTTTAATATCAGTTTGCCTATAGCCCAAATACTGCCATACCATTGAAGATGCACCTTTCTTTGGCATCAAATCGATCTCGTTTAGCAGTCACCACACGCATGTTTCCGAGGTTTACGGAGGTAAAGCTCTCGCTCTCCTCACTAGCATCTAACAGCGCTTAGGACACTTGTGATTGGTCAGCATGTGCATGCCATGCA